>NW_004444063.1:7563159-7607795 GCF_000243295.1 Trichechus manatus latirostris
CCTTGAGTTCCCTATTACCAGCTTTCCTGTCCCCTCCTGCCTTCTAGTCCTTGTCCCTGGACTGTTGTGCCCCATTAGTCTTGTTTTGTTTCATGGGCCTGTCTAATCTTTGGCAAAACAGTGAACCTAGGGAGTGACTTCATTACTGAGCTAAAAGGGTGTTCGGGGGTGCCTCCTTTTTTTAACAGTGAAAAGGATTCCATTGTCTTGTGAAGCACACGTTGTTTATGGATATATATGTTGTTTCCAGTCTTTGACTTTAAAACCATATTTGTTGTTTGCTTTTCGCCATGCAGAAACTTTTTATTTTTATCTGGATGTGTCATTTTTTCTCTTCAAGCTTTTACCTTTTGTATTCGATTAAGAATAAAGAACTACCAAATTCCATGTTGGTACTCAAAAACTACGTGGACTCAGTTTCCTCACCTCTAAATTGGGGAATCATGATATTGCCTACATCAGTAAGGCTGTTGTGAAGATTCATTGAGTTAATGTATTGAAAGCTCTCAAAACACCCTGAAATTATACCAAAATTCTCACATGTTCTTCTTCATACTATTATAGTTTGATTTACATTAAAATTTTTATTGGTCTTGAATTTACGCTATATCTCTTATCCACTGTGCCACCAGGGCTCCAAACAGTGAGGTAGAAGAATGTATCTTTACTTTGTTCCACATAGCACCTCAGTTATCCCAATCATTAATCTGTCATTTCTCCTAAAATATTCAGTGCTTTCTATCATATACTAAAATCCCATATGTATTTGGGTCTGTTTCTGCATTCTCTATTCTGTTGAGTTGTGTTGTAAATTCATTTACTGTTTTAGTTGCTAAAGCTTTTTAAGAGTTTTAAGATCAAGGCGGGGGCTAGTGAAACCCTCATTACTGTTTTCATACTTTGACTATTTCTGGCATGCTTGTTTGTTTCATATGAACTTTGTTGTTGTTGTTAGGTGCCATCGAGTCGATTCCGACTCATGGCAACCCTGTGTACAACACAACGAAACCCTGCCTGGTCCTGCGCCATACTCAGAGTTGTTGCTATGTTTGAGCCCATTGTTGCAGCCACTGTGTCAGTCCATCTCATCGAGGGTCTTCCTCTTTTTCGCTGACCTTCTAGTTTACCAAGCATAATGTCTTTCTCTAGGGACTGGTCCCTCCTGGTAACATGTCCAAAGTATGTGAGACAAAGTCTTGCCATCCTAAGGAGCATTCTGACCATACTTCTTCCAAGACAGATTTGTTCGTTCCTCTGGTAGTCCATGGTATATTCAGTGTTCTTCACCAACAACCATAATTCAAAGGCATCAGTTCTTCTTTGGCCTTCCTTATTCATTGTCCAGCTTTTACATGCGTATGAGGCAATTGAAAATACCGTGGCTTGGGTCAGGCGCACCTTAGTCCTCAAAGTGACATCTTTGTCTTTTAACACTTTAAAGAGATCTTTTACAGCACATTTGCCCAGTGCAGTAATGTTGCTTGATTTCTTGCCTGCGGCTTCCATGGGCAGTGATTTTGGATCCAAGTAAAATGAAATTTAGAATCAGTTTATCTAGTTCTTTTAAAAAGTCTTTCTGGTGTTTTCATTTGGGATTCCATTAAATATATAGATTAACTTAGGAGAGGCTTTATAACAATGGCTCTGTCTACCTAAGACCACTTAATTCCATTTGTTCGAATTTTCTTTTCTGTCCCTGAGTGGAATTTACAACTTTCTTCATATAAATTTTGCATTTTTTTATGTTTAGTATCTTTAATACTGTTACAAGTGGAATCCTTATATTTTCTAACTAATTGTTGTTTCTGTCTGGCTATTCTAATGCTTGTGTATATCGGTTTTGTACATAGACACCTTACTCTGATCATCGTCGTGTTTCCAATACTTTTCAGTAAATTTTCTTGAAGTTTTCTGCAAATAATAATAATACCTCCTTCATTCCATTTATCTGTCTTGTCTATTTGCATCTGCTGATACTTCCATGTTAAATAATAATTGTAATTGTGAACCTTTATGTTTAATTTGTGATACTTAATCTAGGAATGTTTCCAGTGTTTCTCTGTTAAACATTATACTGTCTTTGGGTTGAGAAATGTATTATGTTTTCTTTCTTATTTACTGACATTCAAGAAGTTGAGAATTAATATTGAATTTTATTGTATGATATTTTATATATAAATGTGTTTCATCATAAATATATTTAAAGATATGTATTATATGTAAAGTATCATCATTTTTTCTCTTTACCTGCTAGTGTTGTAAATTATTTTAATAGTTTTCTAAGGATGAATTATCCTTCTAACCTGGCATGAACTCTGCATTCATGGTGCATTTTCCTTTTAATACATTATAAAATCCTCTTTGCAATTGTTTATATAGAATTTTTGTATCAGCTTTCATAAGTGAATTAATGATGTTTTTCTTGGTTTGTTGTTTTGTGCTGTTTATTTTTGGGTTTTAGTATCAATATTATGCTGGCTTTGTGAGATTTGAACCTTTTCATTCTTTGTTTATGCTCTACAACGGTTTAAATAGCGTTAGAAATAATCAGTTGGTCGAAGGTTTAAAAACTTCACCTGTGAAACAATCTAGGGCTGGTGTTCTTAAATATCCTTCTTTATCATCTTCTGAGATTTTGTATCTTTTGGTTTCAGTGTTTCTTAAAGGAGAGTTTGGCAAACTTTTTCCGTAAATATTTTAGGTTTGTGAGCCTAGGTTTTGGTCTCCATTGCACCTACTCCACTCTGCTGTTGTAGCACAAAAGCAGCCATGAATAATACATAAATAAGCTGCATATTCCAATAAAATATTGTTCACAAAAACAGATGATAGGCCTGATTTGGCCTGCTGGTTACAGTTTGGTAGCCCCTAAAATATCATCTCTTTCATCCAGGTTTGTTTGTTTTAGCAGCTTTATTCAGATGTAATTGTATATACCATGCAGTTCACCAATTTAAAGTATATACTTCAGTGATTTTTAGCATATTCACAGATATGTGCAACCATCACCACAATTTTAGAATGTTTTCATCACTTCAAAAAGAAACCATGTACCTGTTAGCTATCCAGCCTTCAAAAAGCCTCCGTACCCTTGCCCCCAGCTCTAAGCAACCACTTTCTATTTCTATATATTCGCCTATTCTGGACTTTCATATAAATTGGAATCATATAGTATGTGGTCTTATGTGATGGGCTTCTTCACTTAGCTTGATGTTTTCATGGTTCATCCACGATACAGCATGTATCAGTACTTTATTTCTTTTTATGACAATAATATTCCATTGTATGGATAGTTTCACATTTTGTTTATCAGTTGGAACCCTGGTGATGCAGTGGTTGAGAGCTTGGCTGCTACCCAAAAGGTCAGCAGTTCGAATCCACCAGCTGCTCCTTGGAAACCCTATGGGGCAGTTCTACTCTGTCCTGTAGGGTCGCTGTGAGTTGGAATTAACTCAACAGCAGTGGGTTTGGTTTTTGGTTTTATTCATCAGTTGGTGATCATTTGGGTAGTTTCCACCTTTTGGTTATTGTAAATAATTCTGTATGAACATTTGTATATAAGTTTTTTTTAGGGGCATATGTTTTTGCTTCTCTTGTGTATATACTTAGGAGGGAATTGCTGGTACTTATGGTAACTGTTTAATTGTTTGAGAAAGTGCCAGACTATTTTCCAAAGCAGTCTCACCATTTTACATTGGCACCAACGGTGTATGAAAACCAAAAAAACCAAACTTACCACTGTCAAGTTGACTCCAACTCATAGGAAAGAGTAGAACTGCACCATAGGGTTTCCAAGGAGCAACTAGTAGATTTGAACTGCTGACCTTTTGGTTAGTAGCCATAACTCTTAACCACTGTGCTACCAGGGCTCCAGCGGTGTATGAGGGTGCCAGTATCTTCACATTCTCTCCAATACTTGTTATTATCTGACCTTTTGATTCTAATCATCCTAGTGGGTATGAAAAAAGTGATATCTCATTGTGGTTTTGATCTGCATTTCCCTGATGACTGAATGATTTTGAGCATCCTTTCACATTTGTGTATGTTCCTTGGAGAAATGTCTATTCAATTTCATTATTTTTATTTTCTTCAGGGATACAGATTATGCAGATTTTAGATCTCCTTTGCTTGTCTTCCATATCGATTATTTTCTCTCTAATTCTTTTAACCTCTGTCCATTTCCATTTGATTGCTTTTGTCAGTCATTTCCTCCATGTTCCTTACATAGTGTTTTTAGCAGTGCCTTTTTTTCTTTATGTGGGTTCTGATAATGGCCTTGATTTCTGTGTTGGTTTTATTTTATTTTTCATTTCTTTCCTAAATTTTGGTAGTTAATTTTTTTTATCAACTTCTCTTACTGTATTTTTCCTAAGCTCTTGCATTAAGCCCTTTTTTTATTAATTTATTCAAAATCATGGCTAGATAGTTGGTTAGTCACAGTTTTTATCTGATTGGTGGCAACATTTTTCTGCTCTGTGCTCTTTAGCTGTTTATATTTCCTTGTAATAACTTGGTATAGATCCTGTGTTCATTCCTTCATTTTGAATGAGATTAGTTTTCCTGTACCAGCTATTTGAGGAGGTTCATGTGAGAGAGAAGTGAGGACAGTATTCCTGGCTAGCAGGAGTTGGCCCTAACTGAGTATGTGAATTATTTTACCCTTTGCTTCACCCCAGCAAATGGAGCTTGGCAGCTCAATTTAAATCTGCTTACAACTTCAGAGTTTCTCCCTTCTACCCTGCCTCACTGTCAGACTGCTTCCTACCAAGATGTTATATCAGCGTGTGTACTGGTTTAATCTTACCTTCTCTGTTGTTCCATGGTAAAGACAAGGATCTAGCCCCCTCCTAATTCTGTCAGCCTGTGGACCCTGTTCTATTTTTCTAAATAAGGGTTTGTTATTTTTACTCTCACGGTAAGTTATCTGCTTTGGAGAACTGTGCTTTGCCAGCTTTCATTGAGATCTTCAGCTGTAGCATCTTTGCATGCTCAGATTTGACCTTGACTGTATTTTGGCAGGCCTTCCAATGTGTTTATGGAAGAAAGGCCTGGCAATCTGCTTCCGTAAAAGATTACAACCAAGAAAACTCTATGGAGCAGTTCTACTCTGTAACACTTGGGGTCACCATAAGTCAGAATCAGTTCAGCAGCATCAGGTTTCCAGAGTGTATAAGGGTTACATATATCTCTTAATTTTAGTGGGTGTGAATTTACAGCTCTGTTATTCATCCCTGTGGATGTGAATTTACAGTTCTGTTATCCATCCCTTTTGTAGTTGTTTGGGGTGATTCCTGAGAACCAAAAGGAACAAAGATGTCTTGACTCTACACCTTAAAAGTAGAAGTCAAGAGAACATTTTAAATACAGTAGTGTGGGTGAAAGTCAGATGGCTCAAAATCAAAGAGTGATTAACTGGTAAGAAAATTGAGGCAGTGTACATACACTACTCATACAGGAGCCTAGCCATGGGAGAGTAATATAGAGGTAAAGGCATAGGGAAGAGTTGCAGCCTAATTTGCAGGAATTATTTTCAAGTGGGGGGGGTATCTAAACTTGTCTAAAATCCTATAGAAAGGAGACTTTGACTATCTGGAAGGTTAGGGGACAGTATTAGAACCTAGAGATATGGAAGTGTTGGTATCAGTGATGGGACTGAACAAAATCTCAGAAGTAAGGATGCCTCGGTCCCAGAACTTGCCTCAGTGATTATTTAACAGCTGTGTTCATCGTTAATTAAACCACTCTCAAATATATAATGTCTCCATAAAGTTATTTTTAGGTAAAACAAATAAAAGCATTGTGATGCTAGAAAGTATTTTAAGTTAGATGTTTGTGTTATGGAGTCATATGTGACACTTACACGCTAACTGTAAAATAAAGGTTACACATATACAACTAACTATAGGCAAATAAAGTAGTTCCTCTGAGAGAAGATCCAAAGAGTACTTTTTTTTGGTAGTTCTCTGTTTATTTCAACAGTGTCCCCACATAGTTTTAGCTTTATTAGAGAAACTTGGTGAATGCACTTTACTGACCTGAGTGCCTCTCCCCCAACCCCCAAGTCCTTTTTTAATGGTTTTATTCTCATCTTTGGCAGTGGCTTGAACCTGGCACCTGTAGCACGACTAAGAGGTACTTGGGAAAAGTTACCAAACAAGTATGAGAAACACCTTCAAGACCTACAAGACCTTTTTGATCCATCTAGAAACATGGCAAAGTATAGAAATATTCTTAGTAGTCAGAGTATGCAGCCTCCAATTATTCCACTCTTCCCTGTTGTCAAGAAGGATATGACATTTCTACATGAAGGTATTTGAAAATTAGCATGTTTAGCTTCAGCTAATTCTACAGAATTGTTATTTGTTATATATATTTAAGCCTAATGATTACATGTCACTCCAAGCTTTACACACTTAAATGCAGTAAATTTTAGGAATCCAAAAGCCACGTTGTTGATGAGAACGAATTTAAGTGTTTATGCATTCAAACGTAAAATTGACTGACACCAAGATCTGTTTGATAATATTTGTTTTGTTTGGTAATATTTTATCTTTCAACTTTTTTTCTTGATTTTTTTTGTTGAAGTCTTCTATACATACATAGCAATGTAATGAATTATGACAGAGCAAACACCCATATAACTAACACCCAGATCAAAACATAAAACATTGTCAGCATCCCAGAAGCCCCACTCATGCTCTTTCCCAAAATACTACCCTCATGCTCTTGCCCAAAGGTAACTGCTATCACTGCTCTCTTGACTTCTAATATTTCGGTTTAGTTTTGCCTGTTCATAGGCATCTTAAATCCTGTGGCTTGATATTTTTCATCAGTTTTAGAAAATTCTAAGTCATCATGTCTTTAAGTACTCTTATCTCACTTCTGTTAGACCTTATCACTGTGTCCCTAAAATCTGTCTCTGTTAACTCTATAATCTGGATCCCTATGGGTCCGTTTCTATTGTCTCTTTTTTCTCTTGTATTTTAATCCTGTTACCTTTTATTTTGATGTACCTGTTTATTTTTGACAAAGTAATGGATGTTGTGTATAAGAAATTACAGAAATAATCTGAGGCTTTGGGTGATGTTCCATTCCTCCAGAGAGAACTAAAACCTGTTTCTGACAGGCAGCTAGGTGAAAGTAATCCAAAATCACCTTAATCCATTTTTAATTTTTGACATAATTTAACATTGGTCTATATTCACTGCATCCTTAGTCCCAGAATGTAGCCCTTCAGGGTCCCAACACAAAGCATTGAGGATTTGCCTGGCCTTAAGCTGTTTTTTCTCTAACCTAAAAGACTGGGTGGCCCTGCTTGGTTTTTCAGCTTATCATCTTCCTTTTCTGAAATCAGCAGATGCCTGGATGGGCAAGCACTGGGAAACGCTAAACCTATCCCTCTGCTGCCTTCTCCTGATCTTGACTCTCTAATTCCTCACTGCCTTGTTAGCTCTCCAATGTCTTCACATGTATTTTTTTTTTATGTTTTCTCCAGCTTTTTAATTATTCTCAGCAGGAGGATTTTCCTGAATTACATAGTTTACTCTTTCATTATCACTCCTTTTTCATAAGGAAACGTTGTTACAGGCTTCAAACATATTTTTCTAACATGCTCCCTCAAAACAGATTTATGTGACTTGAGAGTACTTTGATGATCAGTTTGTTTCTAACTCGTGTTGAGACCCTGAACAATTCATGTATCCAATGTATAGATGCTGCTTCCTGTGAGATAGGACACTACCCTGTATTTCAGACCACACAGTTCTCACACTTGGCTTCAGGGCCTTGTACGTCCACAGGGGGACCTCGGGCTGCCGTGGAAGATGAACTGGGTTATGCTAACTGTTACAGTGCTGCTGTAGACAATCACATTGCCCTTTGAACACATAATTTTTGCTTTGCGGTTTGGACTGAGTAAACCAATAAATAGGCTAAGTCTGGTTTCATACTTAATCTCTTGAAAGAAAAGTAGGCCATTTTGAAAGCTGCTTAGACATTTTTCTCAGAGAACTATTTAAAAGAACAAAAACAAAAATAATTGAACATATGAACAGGTGAATTTGCATTAATGATTAAAGTCATGATTATAAATTCAGCTACTGAGAGGGAGAAAGTTAATGGCAGACTGAAGAGTGTATACCCCTGAGGCAACCACCTTTTAGTTACAGTGTAATTATTGCCATTTGGGAAAATAAACCCACTATTACTTAGCCCCTGCCTCTTCTTTTAACAGAAGTCAGAAATTCTTGTATTCATGTGGTATCTTTTACTTCTTAAATGTTGATAACTCATTTAAGAATTTTTAAAAAAATATTGGGAACCAAAGAAAACTTGATTATGGCCTGAATTTAATAGCCCGCAAGTTACCACTTGTTTTTGCTGTCCCAAAAAACAGATGCAGGTGCTAGCTTGGGCTGGGCACCTGGAGAGGGCTGCACATTTTATAGGTGTGCTTATAAAATAATGAGATTGGTTTTAGAAGCTATGCACAAAATCAGTTTATCACTTTCCTATATTCATAATTATTACTCCCATACCAAAAAGAAGTCATCCCAGTCTATAGCTCATTTTCTGGGAGCAGGCTTTGAGCCATCTGTGGATTTAACAGTTCTTATAAATAAAAGTTAGAATTTGATAAAGAAGGTTCTGATTTGTGCCATCCAGGAATAACAACTTGACTTCTGCTGCTTTTATATAGATATTTTAATTTTGAAAATTAAACAATTACTTTAATTTTATAGGAAATGACTCCAAAGTAGATGGTTTAGTAAACTTTGAGAAGCTAAGAATGATTGCCAAGGAAATTCGTCAGGTTGTTCGAATGACTTCTGCTAACATGGACCCAGCTATGATGTTCCGACAGAGGTATGGCACTGAAATGTGTAAAAGTGTTAAAGAGTGGTATACGAGGTGATATAATAATAATCATAGTATTTATGATTTATTGACCATCTAAATCCCTGGGTGGGTGCACATGGTTAACGTGCTTGGCTGCTAACTGAAAGGTGTTAGAAGTTCAAGTCCACCCAGAGGTGCTTTAGAGGAAAGGCCTTACAGTCTACTTCTGAAATATCAGACATTGAAAAACGCTATAGAGCACAGTTCTACTCAGACAGTCATTGGGTTGCCATGAGTCTGACTTTTCAGAGTATACAGATATTTCTGTATTGTAATTGTTCTTTAAAATTATCAGCAAATTTAAACCTTAGAAAATTGCTGATCTTTACTGTAGTTATCACACAGCACAAGTGCTTTCATCTTGTTTCTAACCTAAGCTGTAAACTATTAGTCTGCATAGGTCTATTATTTTCACTGAATATTTTTAAAGTTCTGTTTCTAGCTAATTCATACTTCAGTCTTCTAAAATACAGTCTTTATTCTCAAATTACACTACTGTTATAGTAAGTTCTTTGATATGTTGTTGTTGTGTGCTGTCGAGTCAATTCTGACTCATAGCAACCCTAAAGGACAGAATAGAACTGCCGCATAGGTTTTCCTCAACTGTAGTCTTTAAGGAGAGAGCCCTGGTGGTGCAGCGGTTAAGTGCTAGGCTGCTAACTGAGAGGTGCGTGGTTCAACCCCACCAGCTACTCTATGGGAGAAAGATGGGGCAATCTGCTTCCGTAAAGATTTATAGCCTTGGAATCCCTATGGGGCAGTTCTGCTCTGTCCAGTAGGGTTGCTGTGAGTCAGAATCAGCTCAATGACAACAGGTTTGGAATCTTTACAGGAGCAGATTGCCAGGTCTTTTCTCCCGCAGAGCCGCTGGGTGAGTTTGAACTGCCAACCTTTTGGTTAGCAGCAGAATGCTTAACCATTTCGCCACCAGGGCTCCTTTCTTTGATATAGTTTATAAATTGCAAATTTTAAGTATGTTCGATCTTTGATACATGTGGAAAATATTATTTGTATTCCATATTAACCTGATCTTCTAAGAATGCTTTTTTAAAATTTATTTTTAATGTAATAACAAAGGCTTCCTCAAATTACAAAGTGGCCAGACTGTTTCCAGTAATCGTTAAAATTTTCAGGGTAAATAGACATTAGGGTTTTAATTTTTGGTCTGATTATCCTCTGGGCCTATATGTTCAGCTCCAGTTTATAAGAGCTTTAAAAAATAAAATATTTACAGAGGCAAACACAATTCCTGTGGTTTAAAAATATATACTCTGATGGAAACAAAAATACTTTGTTCTTTAAAAATCACAGTTGAAGTTTCTGTAACCAAACAGAATCAGTGTGTGTCAGAATTGGTGTTTTGTTGTTTGTTTGCTTGTTTTGTTTTGTTTAAATCACTGTTCAAGAGTCTTTATTTTTGTAAGTAGTTGATCTGACAGTTCCTCTAGTTCAAAGATCCTCAAAGTATGGAGGAAGGGGTATGCCCAGAATCTCCTCTTTCTTAACCATCCCCTTTCTTATCATCCCCTTGAGGATCACTGCATGTAATGAGAGATGTCATTGCTCGAGTTTAGAAGCAGATACAATAAGAACCAGGACCAAAGCAAACCTGGAGGCAGGTTTCTTTGTTTTTGTTGCATTTCTAAAAGCTGTACAGTGGCCACACCACTCCCTGTTATCTTACATTGACCTCCATTCACTCATACATGTTGCCAGTTTAGTCCCTGAAGACAATGCATTTGTGACCCTCCCAGCCCAGCTGATAATGCGCTAAGTATCAGCTATGCTTCAGAAATGAGCAAAGGAGAAAAAATGAATGAGGAAATGAATAAACCTGCTTGTGTTCTTGAGGATGGCCTGGACCGAGTGGAATAAGTCAAGGGGAATAATAAAACATTTATAATTAGATTGCACTGAATCTTCCCCGAATCAGTTTTATTTGTCAGCCAGTACTGAAATGCAGTATCTTTCTTTGAGCAAATAATTGTCCATTTTAGTGGTATGTGTTTTCTAGTGTGGACAGAGTAACCCCTTTTATTTTAACACAATCAGTTTGCTGCCTGAAAAATACCATTTTTGTTTAGTAACAGTATTATAAAGATATACACTAGATATTGATGTTATATTTTTATTTACATTTTAGTTTAGGTTTACTGTTCAAAATTTCTTATAGAATACATTGGCAGAGAAATTTCTGAGCTTAAAAATGAAATTATAAATCTTAATGTTTCTTGTAATTTCATCCTACCACTTAAATGAGTGACTCAAAATACTTTCAGGAAAAGAAGTTCTGTCCCCTTCCTTTCCTTTCCTAAAGACTTTATAGTAAATAAATGTTTCTTCTCTAGATAGAGTTAGGTATTAAATATATAATTGGTCCAAAGCATATTTTTCTTAACTTTTTTAATGGCCTTCAGTGCACATCATAATGCATCTTACTCCCCTGCATTCCCTTAAAGTCATTTTACTGTTAAGCTTCAACCTTTTCCTAGTAAAATTTTTGTGGTCTATTCTGTCTCCGTAGTTTCTCTGACTCTCAACTGTTGTCTTTTTTCTGTGCTTTCCTATTCAAACACATGCTTCAATGTTTGTGGCTCTTGCTTACAGGAAGAAGAGGTGGCGAAGTCTGGGGTAAGTGTAGAGATGAACGCAACTGGAATGAAGGTTGTCAACTTTTAACATGTACTGCATCCTTTTTCATTAATGCACGCACATAAAATAGCATGCGTTCTATTAACCCTGTCAGCCTACATTCCTGACAAAATGCCTTTTGCTAACAAGATGAAAGTAGTGATAGAGCTAGCTTTTTTTTTTTTTTTTTTTTTTTAATAACTTTTCCATCGTCAATATCCCATAAGTCCCTTTTGGATTTTAATTTAGTGGTGTCACTTAAATGATGATGATAGTGAATATTTGTTGTGTCCTTGCTATATGCCAGGAACTGTTCTAAGCTCTTTAAATGAATTATTTAATTCTCTGTCTACCCTGTGAAGGTAGGTGCTACTATTATTCCCATTATACAGATGGGAAAGATAGAGTTGCCCAAAGTCTTATATCTCATTAATGGTGGATCCAGACCTAAGTAGTCTGATTCCAGAGTTCAAGCCATTTTATTTTATTCAAATGCCATATCTTATAAAAGTAAATATATAAATGTATAAAAATGGATAAGAGGTCTGTTTATAACAGTTGCATTTTCCATCTGTTTTTAAAAAGAGGCCTTTGTCCAAGCTGTCCTGTAAAATTGAGTTAATATATAACTGAACTAGAAGGTGATTTTAATTCCTCAGATTCACTAATACCATGAGACTTCCAAGATTATTTAAATTTCGTTTGAAATTCTTCCAACTTTAATTAAAGACTCCCTTATCTCTTTAAAACTGTGATAGAATCAGAAACTGCTACCTTTTCTTGTTTAAGTAGGTTCAGGTCTCTGTTCATACATAACTAGGTTATCTATTTAGAATCACAGAATGTGAGGATCCTAGAAATCAACTATCTAGTCTTTTCATTTTTAGATGAAGAAAGAGGCCCAGAAATGTGATGGCTTTTGTGGAAGAAGGGATTGTATAAGAAGAATTTTTGTTATCTTAAGACTGTAGTGAATCATGAAGTTAGATGCCTTTAAAACATATAAGAAGGGGTTTTTTGTTTTTTTTTTTTTTGTTTTTGTGAGCCACTTTCTAAGTGTCTAACTTGAGTCTTGTCTTATTTGTGGTCTTGTTTTCTGTTAAAGCAAGGTGAAGCTGATTTTTCTTCTGTTTTCTTCCTCTTTCCCTGATGTGTACTTCTCATATGTTTTCATCTACGTATACATTTATGTCTTGGTAGAAATTGTTGCCTGGCATTACTATTGTGAAGAAGAATACTTGGACCATATATCTTAGTGGGTCTTTGGGGTGTATGAATGACTTATGCTAACAGTACATTCTCTGTTTGTTCAGCTTTAGGATCATACTGTGTGATGCTTGCAGCATTAAGTATTTTTGTTTTTACGTCAGAGCATTTTCTGTCTTGGAAGTAGCTTAGAAGATACTTTATTATCATTTATCATAGTATTTTCATTTATTAGTTTGTATCTGTCCTAGATTGGTGGATACCCTCTCTTATTTTTGATATCAATCAAGAAAAAAAAACATTAAATACTTGTATTAAAATTTGGACCTAAATGTTGGGTCTTGATTTTACTGTATTTCTTTGAATCCAAAGCATCATCAGTTGTTAGATAATCCATTGTTTTATGTACCACTAAAAAAATCACTGCAATGCTTTCTTACCACTAAGAATTTTTGTTTTATACTTACTGAAAGAGCTCTTATAGACTTACGCATGGGTTTTTATGCTATAACACCCTTGTGCATACATAAAAGGAAAATATAAGGAAAGTAAATTGAGGTATTTCTAAAACTTCTTAATATTCAGAATCTGAATCATTTCTAAAGTCAACAGTGTCCTCCCCACTCCCCCCCCCCCAATTCATATTGCCCTCTGTGTCATCAAGTGTGTTAGTGATACAGCATTTCTTAAAATAAGCCATAAGAGAACTAGAGCTACTGGTGCTGGCTGGGCTCTTAGACTGGCTTTCCAAATACTTAAAGCGAACCTCCTTTTGACACCTGCTTTGGGAATATTGTTAAACTTGTCGGATTCTTACACTTATTTGGTTCCTGGAGGTTTAAAGTGATTCATTAATGTCATTGGATTGTCTTCTAAACCATTCTGCAAGTTTTGATGTTTGTGCGTATGTAAGCCATAACAGCAATATCACAACCTTTGTCTGACCAGTGGCAACTGAAAGTTGCCATTGAATGTAAGGCACACCCCTATTTCAGAGATCTTAAAATGTGAAAGAAAAAAGCCCCGTAACATTTTTTTCAACTATGTTTCACTTGATTTATAATGAAAAGATTAGGATTTGGGTGTCTGAAGCTGGATATGTGAGCACTGAAGAAAAAGTTATATGATTGTGGTCTGTGTATTTAGTATTTTTGTATAAATATGTAGTTCATTTAGAAAACCCATAGGTACATGTATTATTTTTGAGTTATTGTCATGGCAACTGCCTTCAAAATTAAAATCATCCAAGAACCTTGTATATGCTGCCCTTATTAGAAGGCACAACAGCATTACTGTTCCTGTTTCCTATTGGCTGTAGATGTAGTCATCGTAGAAGGCTGATTGCCAAGGAGGGTAGAGTTAGGTGAAGCTGTAGCTTGCTTGAATTGTGATTATTTCTCCCTAACTTGCAGTTCCATCACATTCCGAGGGATTGCAGAAGAGAGGCCCCAGATCCTCAGTCCTAGAACCCAAACATTACTTTCCATTTTGTATGTGAGTGGAAGCATTAGGTAGTTTTTTAACTGCATTTCTAATCTCTAACTATATTTCATTGAATGTAAATGCTGTTATTTTTCGCTAGTATCTTACTGGTTGTTCTCTTTGAATTTTGACCAAAATCTATTTGTTGATAAGGTTGGCCAACATGCTTAGAATAGGCCTGCTGTAGTTAGGAATGGTGATGGCAATAGCATCTCCACAGCAGAACAGACAAGCCAAGGTTCTCTGGAAGCTCCCTTGCTGGAGAACCCTGATACAGATAGACTTATCCTGACCCAGGCTTTTGTCATATCACCAAATGTGGATGGCCTCCAGGGCTAGAAGAATGCTTTTCCTTGTGTCATGGGTTATATAGGCACAAACACAGGTCTTATGACATATGTTTGGGGTGGGGGTTGTTACCTTATTCTTTTGAATTCTGACCTTTGCCAAATCTTGTTCTTAATTCAGAACATCGCCATGTGTGTCAAGTTACTTTGCATTAATGCTTTTTATCTTTTAACTTATTTGCATCAGCATGCAGTAGCATTAACAGAACAAAATTCTTTTACTCTTCAATCTGCCACATTTCTCATCTTTACAGCCCCTTATTGAGATCTCCCTCTTCTTACAGGTCACTGAGTCAAGGCAGCACAAACTCAAACATGCTGGATGTTCAGGGAGGTGCTCACAAAAAAAGGGCACGCCGCAGCTCCCTGCTTAATGCCAAGAAGCTGTATGAGGATGCTCAAATGGCAAGGAAAGTGAAGCAGTATCTTTCTAGTCTGGCTGTGGAAACAGATGAGGAGAAGTTCCAGATAATGTCATTACAGTGGGAGCCTGCATATGGCACCTGTGAGTACCAGTCTCTGAGTTTAACTTGTGTAGCACTAAAAGGCACAACAAAAAAGAAATTTGTTTCTCTAAAATTATGCTGCCTTCCCAAGAAGACTGTTAACTTTTCCTTACAGAAGATTACTGACATGCCCCTAAGTATCATGTGATCTTGTTAATAAGATACTGAATCCCATCCATTCCTGATGATTACTCTAAAGCAAGAAATAGAGGGATAAAGAGTTTATGGTTGAAACCAGGAAGCAACATTCTTCTTTAAAATTCTTGTAAAAATTGGAGCATTGTAAAGAAGTTCTTCTGTTAGAGAAAATTTTTACCTTTATTTCTAAATGAGGAGTAAACTTGTTAGTAAAAAATTTATTTATTTTTTTTACATTTCACAAATAGTATTTATCAACTAGAAAATATAAGAAATTTAATTAGAACATTGTTAGAGGTAATAGGTGTATTATAGGTATTGGTAAATAAGGCAAAACAAGAAAAATTAGGCACATTCTGATATTGTTACTATCTAGAGAAAATATCTAGAATTGGAAAAATAAAGATGCCATTCTCAGTATTGATTTTGTATTAATTAAGTACAAACAACAAATTGTATATGTCTCTGTGTAAATGAATTCATGAGTTGTAAAAGCAGAAATAAACGATGGTAAAATATACTCTGTTTCTTATAGGGAAAAAAAAAAAGATTTTAGTTCTTAAGTTAAAATTTTGGCTAAATGTTATGCCAGTAAAAATCCCAATAGGATACATAGAATTTGATAAAATGTTGACAATGTAGAACCAAAAGTCAGAATTTCTCTTTTGATGTCCCTAATATCGGGGGATGGTAGTCATCATGAATTGACCCCTAAGATTGATAAGTGGTGTTTGCATAGTAATACAAAAAGTGTATCGGTAGAATAGAATAGAGAAAATGGAAATAGAAGCAAATACTGATAACAGATTTAAGTATGACAGTGAATTTAAAATACCTGGAACACTCTACCCATAGGAGAAGGAGTGGAATGTGATGGAAAGAACGCCTACCCAAAGGAAAAAGGCAGAGTTTGAATCTGTTTATTACCACTTGAGCAAGGTTCTTTTCATCCTAGATTTCTGTTTTCTCAAATTTAAAACTTTGACTAGAGTTAGAAGTACATTTTAGCTCTGTGATGCTTTCTACATCAAAAGTATTGAATTAGGAGAAAGAACTAAAGAAAAGCTAACAATTATTGAGAACTTTCTATATTCCAGCTAGTGTGCTAAACACTTCGTAAATATTTCCATTTACTCCTCACAGCTGCCTCCAAGGTGTCCACTATTTGGACTGTATTCCAGTGAGTTAATGTACAAAAACGACCTGCTTATACAAAGATGTTGTGATATGTATTACAGTGAAAAAGAAGTCACTCAGATACTAAAATGCTAGAAAATAGTTAAGTAAATTGTTTCCTTATCAGTACAAGGGATGGCATATGGCCATTAAAAATAATAAATTTATATAGACTATTAAGGTATCTAGGAAAATTTCTTACCACACATGTGATGTCAAAAATAGTGTCAGCCCAAATTAAAAAAAAAAACAGAAAATAGCAAATATTGGAGAGGCTGCTGGGAGATTGGAACTCTTTATGCACTGCTGGTGGGAATGCAAAATGGTGCAACCATTTTGGAAAACGATACGGCGCTTCCTTAGAAAGCTAAAAATAGAAATACCATATGATGCAGCAGTCCCACTCCTAGGAATATGTCCTAGAGAAATAGGAGTCGTCACGTGAATAGACATATGCACACCCATGTTCATTGCAGCATTGTTTACAATTAGCAGAACGATGGAAACAACCTAGATGCCCATCAACAAAGGAAGGGATAAACGAACTATGGTACATACACACAATGGAGTACTGCACAACAGTAAAGAACAATGATGAATCTGTGAAGGATCTCATAACATGGATGAGTCTGGACAGCATTATGCTGAGTAAAATAAGTCAATCACAGAAGGACAAACATTGTATGAGACTACTACTATAAAAACTCATGAAAAGGTTTACACACAAAAAGAAACAATCTGATGGTTATGAGGGAGGGGAGGGGCGGGGATGGAAAAACACTAAATAGACAATAGATAAATGGTAACTTTGGTGAAGGGTAAGACAGTAAACAATACTGGGGAAGCCAGCGCAGTTTGTCCAAGGCAAGGTCATGGAAGCTCCATAGACACATCCAAACTCCTTGAGGGGCCAGATTACAGGGCTGAGGGCTGTGGGGACCATGGTCTCGGGGAACATCTAGCTCAACTGGCATAACATAGTTTATAAAGAAAATGTTCTACATTCGACTTTGGTGAGTAGCGTCTGGGGTCTTAAAAGCTTGTGAATGGCCATCTAAAATACTCCACTGGTGTCACCCCTTTGGAAGCAAGGGAGAATGAAGAAAACTAAAGACACAAGGGAAAGATTAGTCCAAAGGACTTATGGACCACAACTACCACAGCCTCCACCAGACTGAGTCCAGCACAATTAGATGGTGCCCCACTACCACCACTGACTGCTCTGACAGGGATCACAGTAGAGGGTCCCAGTCAAAGTAGAGGGTCCCAGTCAAAGCTAGAAAAAAAGGTAGAATAAAATTCTAAGTCACAAAAAAAGACTAGACTTACTGGCCTGACAGACTGGAGAAACCCTGAGAGTATGGCCCCCGGACACCCTTTTAGCTCAGTAATGAAGTCATCCCTGAAGTTCACCCTTCAGCCAAAGATTAGACAGGCTCATAAAACAAAACAAGACTAAGTGGACACATCAGCCCAGGGGCAAGGATGAGAAGGCAAAAGGGGACAGGAAAGCTGGAAATAGGGAACCTGAAGTCAAGAAGAGGAGGGTGTTCACGTCATGGAGTTGGTAACCAATGTCACAAAACAATATGTGTACTAATTGTTTTAATTAAAAAAATAAAAATACTGTCAGCCATGTGAAAATGATACATGTTGAAAGTAAAGACTAAAAGTATAGAACCTTTAAATTTTATTCATGTTTTAAAGTTCAGAGCTAACCCTGCTTTGAATGTTCACCAAAATTATTTTTTTTCCCACATAATTCAATATAGACTTCATCATCTTGTGGTTGTAGAACAGAGTTTGTTTTTCCTGCTTTCAGGTGATAAAAGTTTATTTTGTTTTGGTTATCTGGTTTTCTTTGTTCCTTAAATCTGACTTCTAATATTCAAGATTGTAGACATTTCTTTTATGCTTTTGCTCATGGTTAAAATTGTGAGACTCAGAAAAATCTCACATACCCACCCTTTCATTCTCCCTTCCCTTTTTCTATGTCTGTCTCACGCACACACACACACTGCACATGCATACCTCCCTATTTTCCACAACCACTTCCAGACTTGTTCTCTGTCTCATAACGCTAAATGGTATCCTTCACTAGATATTTAATATTGATTTGAAATGAGAAAATCTGTGGACCTGTCCTTCTTAAAGTAGGTTTTATAAAAAATTTAATTCAGTACATATTCCTTTAATTTGGTTTCTGTTGCATAATTGACTTCTAAATGTTTAATTAAATAATGACCTTATTCCCAAGCCCAAACTATAGCTGATTCCTAAGCATTATAAGATTCGATTCTTCCTAATAAATTAGTCTGTGTATGTATATATGTGTGTGTATATATATACACACACAAATACGCATATACTAACTGTTAACGATTATTATTATTATTGCCTCTCAACACTCTGCGTGCAGCTTTGTACTCAGAGTCAGCAAACTGCTTATAGCTCCTTGCAGACACCATGCTGTTTCCTCTACCTGAAGCAACTTCCCTGGACACTTTGCCTAATTACCAGTTGCCATCAAGTCGATTCTGACTCATGGCAACCCCATGTGTATCAGAGTAGAAGTGTGCTCCATAGGGTTTTCATTGGCCGATTTTTTAGAAGTAGATCACCGAGCATTTCTTCTGAGGTACCTTTGGGTGGACTTGAACTTTCAGCCTTTTGGTTAGCAGCCAAGCATGTGTGTGTGTGTATGGTCTTTGACATTTATCTGTGAACTCTTTTTTATTTAAAGTAGTTTCTTGATTTTTTTTTCTTTTTATTCTAACAATCATTAAAGTAAGATGCAGTAAAGGATTGACTAGTATTTAGAGTAGGGGGAAAATGTGTCTTATGACTCTTAACTGCAAGTTAAATTTTCAGTTCTCAGCCACTGTATATTATCCTCTAGTACTCCCTATGTTTTGACTTTATGAAATGTTCCCTAATTCTTATCACCCAAAGTATACTCTAGACTGTCATGATAAAAGCATAATAGCTGTGCCGGCACAGCTTAAACATGCTAGTTTTGCTTTTATCTTGGTATTTAAAACACATAGGTCTTGGAGTACTGAAGTTGGACCCTGAATAACTGACTGAAGAATTAAACGTGCTGTTGAAGGAAGAAGTTCTTTCCTTTAGACTGCAGTATTGATTTTATACAAAGGCAGCAACTTTTTGTTTAAGTCAGAGTTCTCAGTTTTTAATTCTGACAATTCATTTTCAAATGTTCTAACCAGGAATTTATAAAACAGTGTGTTTAATATTGCTGTGTGTAGTTATTGAAATACTTTTGTTTGTTCATTCAGCAAATACCTATTAAGCACTTGTTTTCTGGCAGTCACTAGGAACGTAGGGATATAGTAATGAACAAGATACACAGTCGTTACTTTATGTTGTTTATAGCCTAGTGGTGGAAGAGACATTAATTAATCACACAGATAATTGCATTGTTACAAACTGTGCTCATCACCGTGAAGGAAAGATACATGATACCATGAGAACATAAAATGGGGCCTAATCTAGTTGCTGCAGGTTGTGGGAAATTAGGGAAGGGCTCCCTGAAATTTGTGACGAAGTTATCGGAAAGATGGAACAGGTGTTACATAAATGAAGAGGAGCTTTCTGACTTAGGGAATGAATGAAGGCTGGTTTAACAGGAACCTAGAGGGTATGGGATTGGGGAAAGAGCAGGTACATGGTCCAAGGGGGCGGGCTGATGCTAGATCACGCAGGGTCTTATAGACCTTGTTTTAGGGACTTGGCTCTTTATCCTGAGAGCAGTGGTAAGTCATCTGAAGGTTTATGCAGGGCATATGGAGAAGGGAAGTGATCAGATTTTCCTTTTGGAAGCGTCTCTCTGCTGCTGTATGGAGAACAGCTTGAAGGGATGCTAGAATTGCTACGGTGAGGGTGCTTCAGTAGTATAGATGGGAGGATGTTCGCTTGGCCTTCAGGATGATGGTAGAGATGGCAATAATTGAGTTAAGAGATTCAAGAATTATTTAAGAAGTAAGGTTAACAAATGATTCCACAAAAAATTTTAGAGATAACATTTTATAATACTTAAATGAAATTCCTTTTAAGAAAATTATTTTTTCTGTGAAAATGAATGGTTTTAAAGCAAACATGTATTATTATTGTCAGCAATAATAACTTCTCCAAAAAAGTGCAGTATCACCTATTTCTTACTCTTTCCTTTTAGTGACCAAGAATATAAGTGAGAAAAAGTCAGCCAAATCATCAGAAATGTCTCCAGCACCTATGAGGTCAGCGGGCCAAACAGCCAAAGCCCACCTGCATCAGCCCCACAGAGTGAGCCAAGTGCTTCAGGTGCCAGCTGTTAATTTGCACCCCATCAGGAAGAAGGGCCAAACAAAAGACCCTATCACACTGAGTGAGTATTCACAATTAGTATTGTTGTTAGGTGCCATCGAGTTGTTTCCGACTCATAGTGACACTATGTGCAACAACAAAATGAAACACTGCCAGGTCTGCACCATCCTCACAATCATTTTTATGCTTGAGCCCATTGTTGCAGCCACTGTGGCCGTCCATCTTGTTGAAGGTCTTCCTCTTTTTCCCTGACCCTCTACCAAGCATGATGTCCTTCTCCAGGGACTGATCCCTCCTGATAACACGTCCAAAGTATGTGAGATGAAGTCTCGCCATCCTTGCGTCAATTAGTATTACACTCATTTAATTGACATTTCTAGGGGAGTTAGAATGAAAAATAATTACAAATGTAAAAATGCTCAGGAGATCAGCTATTGTAGTTTGTGTAATATAGTCTTCAAGCAGCAAAAAATGTTTCATTTTGTCTGTAGGTGTTTGATGACAGCATACACTAACAGCATACATTTGTTAAATGCTGACATTGGAATTCCTCTAATGCTGAAATCTGTATAATTTTATCAACAGAAAACTTGCAGAGATACATCTTGAGTGCCAAGGGCTTACTACATTGAAAAGCTTGAAGGAGCATTTATCAAATAGCCAGTGCAAATGCAGCCTATGAAAACTATGAGAGTGAAGATGCTTATTCTAAAAATAACTTTATGTTGGTTTTTCATTAATGACCACTTCTGAAAATCTAGTTAGGCAAGACGAGAATGTAAAATATATATTTCTCATAAATCACACTTCTTTTTTCTCACTATGCCATGAGGACATTATCCAAATTACTTTGTTTTAATAGTACCACTATTTTAGCTTTCAGATTGGAAGCTAGATTAGATTTGGTTCCTAGTGTTAGTACTTATCCCATGCATTATACATAGTACATATTCAGTAGAAGTTTGTGAGTTTAATTGATTTTGCTTTGAGATGCAAAGTTGAATAAGAATCGTCCCCTCCTTTGTACCCTCCTTTGCCAGATTTCCAGTCTGGTGATATAGACATTCTCACAAACATAACTTCAGTATAATGTGTGTGCTGTTGTGCCAGGGTTTATATACAGAACATATAAAAGAACAAAGGAGAAGGAGCTTTTAGCCCAGGTAGAGGTAAGGTGGGGCTTTAGAGAAGGCTTTCTGGAGATAACATCTAAGAAGAATCTGACAGACTGATTAGGAAGGAGGTAATTAGGCAACCAGACCGTGGGTGGTACAGATGGTTAACATGCTTGGCTGCTAACCAAAAGGTTGAAAGTTCAGGTCCACCCAGAGGCACCTCAGAAGAAAGGCCCAGTGATTTACTTCGAAAAAATCAGCCATTGAAAACCCTATGGAGCACACTTCTACTCTGATACACATGGGGTTGCCATGAGTCAGAATCGACTTGATGGCAACTGGTAATTAGGCAAAGTGTCCAGGGAAGTTGCTTCAGGTAGATGAAATAGCATGGTGTTTGCAAGGAGCTATAAGCAATTTGCTGCCTCTGAGTACAAAGCTGCATGCAGAGTGTTGAGAGGCAGTAATAATAATAGCTAACACAGAGCACTTACTGAGCATCAGGCACAGACACAGTTTAAAGTGCTTTACATATTTTATATACATGAACTCATTTAGTCTTCATAATAACCTACAAGATAGATGGTATTACCCTCATCCTACAGAGGAAGCATACAGAGACTGAGTAACTTACACACCACCAGTAAGAGGTGGAACTGTTAGTTGACTCCAGGAAGACTCCAAAGCCCGTCTTTTAACCACTATACTACATAGCCTCCCACAATGAAGAACAGTGAAGGGTATAGATATTATAACGCACCATTCTAAGGGAGAGTTGTCGGTGGGAAGCATTGAAGAGATTTGAGCAAGGGAAGGTTAGAGCCAGTTTATATTTGAAATAGGACTGTAGTAGGGAGGGCAGCAAGACTGGAGATAGAGAGCCTGGATGGAAAGCTGATATAACAGCTAATCAGAGGGTCCTCAGGGCCTGGGCTAGTTTGATGACTATGGAAATGAAGAGAGAATTTGATGCAAAATTGGCAAAAGTTGATACATCACTTGCTGGTAGGAGAGAGCGGAAGAGCCCAGCTCTGGGTTTTATTCTGGTGTCATCCCCTGAGAGGCAGCATGACTTGTATGAGGTAGCCTTCTTCTTCCCTCTTGTTGTGATATATATGTCTGTTATTTATATAATAAATATATTAAAATGCATTTAATTAAGGAGTAGTGTGAGTACACTGTGATTTAAACTTTTTCATTATCGGGCTGCTTGTTCCTATGCCGAATCCTCATCGAAGTTGTGCTTAATTTACTGGTCAAGAACAATGTCAAAAGCTCTTTGACATTTCTTAGAGAAGACATATGTGAAAATGTCAGTATATTGAAACTTACTAAACTTTGACCTACACTAAACAGGGCCAGCTGTTGGACAGGGGATTAGATAGGACTTTGCACGAATGTTTCCAGCGGGCTTCATACTATTTTTCTATAAATTCATGATTCTTTCTGTTTACTTCTTTCCTGTAGCGTGAATTTAGTGCTCTTGAAAAGGGCTGGACTGGCAGCCCTGCAGCCTCCTCTGTATTCCCACAGAACAGACTCAGCACAGGTAGTGACAGGGCCAGCATCCCATGTTGCCACGACCACGTGCCTTGTCCTGACTTGGAAAGGCCACTTCTAAAGGGGAGAGAAGAGTTTGAACCCATGACTTCTCTATTCAGACTTTGAACAAGTGTGTCAGTCGTGGGAGGTGGGGCACTGTACTCAGACTGTTAAATCCATCTCCCTTACGCCACAAAACCAGGGCTTGGTACAGGTATCGTTCCAGTTTGACCCCCTGCTGAGAATTTGCTTTTCCTCCCCAGATGTACTGAATCTGAATGTGTATTTTAACAAGATCCCCAGGTGATCCTTTTGTCAGAATCTACATTTTAACAAGATAGGTGATTTTTATGTATAAATAAGAAATGCAAATTCTCAGCAGGAGGTTGAACCTGACCAAACTGAATCAAAGCCCTGTGCAAAGCTATCAAGCAGAAAAGAACTATTATAATCTGCTTTGTGCTGACCAGCTGAATCTGATTAAATAACCTAGGGGTGAGAATCTCTGTATGCCATTACCCAGTCATTTAGTCCCCGTTGGTCACTCACACATTTCAATTTACTGCACTAGCCATTGTATATCTTGGCTTTAGTTATGTAATAATTGAGGCAACTGTGGACATAGTAATTGCAAAATGATCATTATTTACTCCTTTGGTTTTCTTTTTAGGTACAGGTTTACCTCAGAAAGTATCAGGAACAACTGAAGAAATAAGTGGTAAGAAATACACAGAAGACACTATTTCTGTGGCATCATCCTTACATTCTAGTCCTCCTGCTTCTCCGCAAGGTTCCCCTCACAAAGGTAAGACAGAACAGTTCAAGCTGTTCATGTTCTACCAAGCAATACTTTTTAGCATGTATTTTGCTTTTCAATCTATAGCAGTAATGGAAAGCGTTAAGAAAAGTGTAATACCTAAAACTTACTTTTTAAACTTTGGTGTTTTGAACTGAATTATTTAGATACGTTCCAGGTATTATGCATCATGTAGCAAGAACTCTGGTATTCAAAGTATGGTCCTTAACTTCTTTGACAGAGGACAAGCATAGATAAGAATGAAGGCAGAATTCACAGTTGTTTTTTTCTGTGCAATCTGTTACAGTCATTCAAATTTTCAATATTTAAATATTTTTATGGAGGTTTGCAAATAAGAATTTCTACAAGAAATTGTTTTTACTGCAAGACTTAGGGAAAAAAAAACAAATATCTAGGTTGTTGCTTTTCTTTAGTAATGGAATATTGCCTTTTTGCTAATCAGGACTTAAAATAATCTACACCTTTATGGATTTTTACATGTACGCTAATACTGAACCTCTTGAGGTGAAAAATCTGAAATCTCTCTTGTTCATTTATATATTTTTTTCATAATGCAAATTGAAGCTCCTTGACTAGGCTGAGTAGTTTGCATGTAGATGTGGATGTTGCATGTCAGTTCACGTTAGCTGCACATGTAGCATTCTCAGTAGAGTATGTATTTCCTACATTGGTCCTTCCACACTCTCTGTGTACCTTGGGGAACAAGGCTCCTTAGTCCTATATCTTCTTTACAGATTCAAAGCATTTGCATCTTTAAATAACAGCACAGGATAGTATATGGTCAGAGGGAAGACAAGCTTATGAATTCTAGCAGGAGGGGAACAGCTTCCATGTTTGAAACTTTATCTTACCTTTAAGGGTTTGTTCTTATTTTTTTGCCACCTGTGTGATACAGTGACATCAGACCTAAGTTTGAATCCTGGCTCTGTCCTTCAATAGCTGTGTAAGCAGCAGGTTTCCTGTCAGATGGGAAAAAAGACCACCTATTTTAGGGGCCTTATATAAGATGAGATAGTATTTCTGAAGCCTGAATTTAGTAAATGTTTACTAAATTGCAGTTTCTTCTTTCCTGATGTCAGCCTTAGGGCAACATACTTCCATTACTCACCAGCCCTTTCCTCACTTTGCATAGCTGAGACCGGCTAGAATTTACACTTTGATTTTACTAAGAAAAGCTTCGTAAAAATCAAGTAGTTCCTGACTTACAACAGGGTTCCATTCCAATGACTCCACTGTCAGTCGGTTCTGACATAAGTCAAATACCTCTTTTTTTTTTTTTTTGGTTTTCCTAGCTTGCTATACAGCAGTGTTTTGAACAGTAAATCATAATGTTGCACATCTGCGAATGAATGCATATCTGAGAATGATAACATCAGCATATTACGTGCTGCAACATTGTGTGTAGTACATATATATTACTACCAATAAGATGTTAAAAAACAAAGACAGTCTCAGTGCAGTTCTTTGTAACTGGAATATGTTATAAGTCAGGGACTACCCTGTATATAATAGGTGTCGATTATGTCCCCCAAAAATCTGTTATAAAGCTTAACCTCTTTGTCTGTGAATATAATCCCATCTGGGAATGGGTTGTGTTTGTTATGTTAACGAGACAGCATTAGTGTAGGGTATGTCTTAAGTCAGTTTCTTTTGAGATATAAGAGATTAAACAAGCAAGTGAAAGAAGCAGAGATGGGGGAAGAGAGATGCGAAGCCACATGAAGAACACCCAGGAGCAGAAGCTCAAAGAGACAAGGACTTTTCCTCCAGAGTCAACAGAGAATGGAAACCTTCCCCTAGAGCTGGCACCTGAATTTGGATTTCTAACCTCCTAAACTGTGAGAAAATAAATTTCTGTTTGTTAAAGCCATCTACTTGTGGTATTTCTGTTATAGCAGCACTAGATGACTAAGACAGAATCTGGTACCAGGATTGGGGTCTGCTCTAACAGATACCTAAAATGTGGAAACAGTTTTGGAATTGGGTAATGGGCAGAGGCTGGAAGAATTCTAAGATGCCTAATAGTAAAAGCCTAGATTGCATTGAAGAGACTTTTGATAGAATTATGGATGTCAAAGGCAATTCTGATGAGGATGAGGGCTCAGAAGGAAGTGAGGAGAGCTATAGAGGAAATCTCTGTCATCTTAGAGAATACACATGGCGCCAGCAACAGAATGTTGCTAGAAATGTGGAAATTAAATATGCCTCTGGTGAGGCTTTAAAAGAAAATGATGAACATGTGATTGGACAGTGGAGGAGGGGTGATGCTTTTTATGCAGTGCCAAAGAACTTGTCTGAATTATGTTCAAATGTCTGATGGAAGGTAAACTTGTAAGTGATGAACTTGGATATCTGGCTGATGAGATTTTTAAGCAAAATCTTAAAGGGGCCACGTGGTTCTCCTTGCCGCTTATACTAAAATTCGAGAGGAAAGAGATGGATTTAAAAATGAACTGTGCAAAATGAAAACAGAACTTAAAGATGTGGAAAATTCTGTTGTACAAACTAAGGACATGTGTTCTAGAATGTTCACCAAGGACGTGGCTACACAATTTTTTGTTAAAGGGATTAAGCCTGTGACTGATGGATCTAACCAACCACCACAGCAGAAAACCCATCAGCTCAGACTGAAGGGGACGGAGAAAGAACAAAAGGAAAAAACACTGTCTGCCTCCTGGAATTCTACAGGCAGGAAACAGGCCAAAGGAACTACATCTGTTATCTTCCAAGAAAAAAAAAGGACCATCCCTGGAGCAATTCGGAGATCAGCAGAACTGTTGGAAGGAGCACAGGAAGCAGGTCCTTCTAGGTTTCAAAGGGTGGGGACACGTCTCTTGGATCTCAGGGGTGGGGCTACACCTTCCAAGGTTTCAAAGAGTCAGATCTTTGCCAACTTGGTTTCAGAGTGTGGGGCTGCCGTTAAGATTGCCAAGGGAATAGGGCCACCACCCATAGCTGAGGGAGTGGGGCTGCCATTCCCAAGAGGCAAAAGAATGGGGCGTGCTGAGGCCAAGGGGATGGGGTCACCACTCAGGTAGACTAGGAGAATGGGGCCACCTAAAGCTGAGAGAGCAGAGTTGCCATCCCAGAGGGCCTGGAAGGCAGAGCTGAAACCCAGGGCTGAGGGGCCTCCACCAGAATCCAGAGGGCGTGGCCAACACCCAGAGTCAGGAGGGTGGGGCCATTGCCCAGATGGTCACAAAGAACAGAGGATTATTTTCAAGCTTCAAGAGCTAATATAAATTGTTCTACTGGGTTTCAGACTTGCTTGGTGCCTGTTGTCCCTTCTTTCACCCCAGTTTCTCCCATTTATAATGGAAATGTCTACCTTGTGCCTGTTCCACCATTGTACTTTTGAAACAGATAATTTGTAGTCTAGATTTCACAGGTTCACTGATGAAGAGGAATTTTGCCCCAGGATGGAATGTGCCTGAAGTCTCACCCGTATTTGATTTAGATTATTCAGAAGATGAGATTTTGGACTTAGAGTTGATTTAAGACTTTGATGTGATGGTGTAAATGTATTTTTTGCATGTAGCAAGGACATGAATTTTGGGGGGCCAAAGGATGTAATGTTACAGATTGAATTATGTCCCTCAAAAAAACATTTGTTGTAAATCCTAACCCCTGTGTCTGTAGATATAATCCCATTGGGGAATGGGTGGTGTTGTTATGTTAACGAGACAGGATTAGTGTAGGGTGTGTCTTAAATCAGTCTCTTTTGAGATATAAAAGAGATTAAACAAACAAGTGAAAGAAGCAGAGATGGGGGAAGAGAGATGCCAA
The DNA here is from genome assembly GCF_000243295.1 of Trichechus manatus latirostris. Classification (NCBI taxonomy): domain Eukaryota; kingdom Metazoa; phylum Chordata; class Mammalia; order Sirenia; family Trichechidae; genus Trichechus; species Trichechus manatus. Next base: position 7,591,127 of record NW_004444063.1, read on the forward strand.
GCTATGTGAAGATCACCCAGGAGCAGAAGCTCAAAGAAACAAGGACTTTCCTCCAGAGCCGACAGAGAGAAAACCTTCCCCTAGAGCCGGCACCCTGAATTTGGACTTATAGCCTCCTAAACTGAGAAAATAAAATTTCTGTTTGTTAAAGCAACCCACTTGTGGTATTTCTATTATAGTAGTACTAGAAAACTAAGACATAGCTCATAGATGATTTTGTGAGACACACAGATCTGTTTCCTTTCCTTACCTGTTTGTAAGGTCCTATCCACAGTGCCTTTTATCAGATTTCAGGGAGCCGGACTGGGAATCGTGCTTCCAGTCAGACAGATGGTCCAAATGAACAGTGTTCCTATGCTCTTAATGCTCTTCCACTAACACCTTTACACCTCTTTTGGAGGCTATTATAGACAGTTACCTAACTAGGAAAGTAGTTGGATCTGAACCAATTTTTTATGCCTAAATATGACTTGGGAAGAGGTAGTAGGAACAGAAATTCCCCTCTGCTGTTACTTTCAACAGAAAATCCATTCTCACCACTGTAATAAAAAAGTCTTTTCTCTGTAGTATCTTTCAGGCTATAGCCTACAGTTGACCATGGGGTTTATAGATTTGTGATCCTGTCACATAGTCATATTTAGAATTCTTAGAAACTTGAAGAAATTTTTCTCTTCAAAGGTGTTTCTAATTGTCCTTATATATAGTCTGTCAAAACCTCAACCAAATATCATACACCCACTCCTCACTTACCGACATGATTAGGTTCCAAAGACCAGATCGTTATGCGAAAATCGACGTTATGCAAAAATGGAGGGTGACCACATCAGATCACAAAATGGAGGATGAGTACATCATTACACAACTGCCAAATTACATCATTATGTAACTACCAAACCACTGAGAATCATGGCCCAGCCAAGTTGACACAGAACCTTAACCATCACAGCCAGCGTTACTCTTGCCTCGCACCTTGGCATTCGTTACTGCCAGACATACATCGTTAATGCGCAGAATAGTTGGATACTGGATTTTTTACTGTTGTCGTAAATGTGAGATGTCAGATAACAAGATAGTCAATAAGTGAGGAGTAGGTGTATTTCTGTGTATTTCCATTGATAGGTTTTTGTCAGTAGTCTATGATTGAAAGAAAATGTCATCATTATACTAAGTGTATGTTATTAGGATCTGTTCCAAGTTCTTGCTGAACTTTGAAATTTGTTGTTTCCCAACAATTAAAAAAAATAAGCATCGTGTTTTCACAAGGAAAATTTAAAGAAGCCAAAGCTTTGAAAAAGTGAGAAGTCAAGAGGCCTTAAGTTTTATCTTCCCCAATGCATAAGGAAGGCAGCCTCTTCACCTCAGCTACAACAGGATCAGAAATTGTGCATTATAAACACATCTATTGTATATGTTATTTATGTATCCTATTTGATTTTTACTTAGCTTTTTCTTAGTAAAATCTGCCTGAAAATTCTAGATACACAGTTACTTTTTAGAAATAATTCTAGTCATATGATACTCTTGTTATATTTTTTATTAATTTACCCCAGCTTTGCTTGCTTTTAGAAGTTTTTATTAACAAATTATTTTGATCAAGGTGAATCGTTCTGTGTTCTGTCTTGCAATGACTGATGTGTTTATGCTATATTGTAGACTATGCATTAAAAAATAAGTTGCTAGATTTCAGTTTTTACATATTGTCAAGATGTTAGAATTTTGTAGTAGTGAAATGTTATATAAACCAGGCTAATTGTGATTAACTGGAAAGAATTAATTGACCATGTCAGGGTTTTTGCATCTCTCCCTCCAGTTGGCAGTATCATATCTGATCACAGCATCCTGCTGCACCTCTCAGGGTCCTCCTCATCCCCTCCCCGTGAGTCCAGCACCACGATCAGTGGCCAGAGCTGCCCCGGAATAGGTGGGGTTTACTTGCAAAAGAAAATTCTTCAGATTACCAGGAGCACAGCCAAAAGAACAGACAGGACCGAGAAGGCCACTGAGGAGAATAGAGACAGGACAAGTTGTGAGAACACAGCCAGGAAAAGAATGACATCCCCGTTTAGAAGATTTAGGGAAAGAACTCTTTCAAGGGAGAGACTAGCCAACAGCAAAAAAGAGGACGCAGATCACAATCAAGCTACAGAAAGCTGTGAGAAAGTAAAGGATGTTGGAAGCAACATCAAAGATGAGAAAGGGAGTGACATCTTCAATTCAAATAGCCGAGGCAACAGTAACACTCTAAACTGCTTCTATATGCGATTCAAGTCTAAAAGAAGAAAGACACTGTGATGAAGTTTCTTATATAATTTTAGTGTTAAATTTGTTTTCAGTTACTAATGTAAAATGTAGCTTATAAATTAAGCTTTGTTTGACAAATGACATAGGCAGACACCTTAGTAAAATACTATTTATGACCATTTTATGGTTAGTGTTAAGTTGGAGGTCCTCTAGCAGCAAAGTGATACTGATTCAAAGTGCCTTATTTGTACAATGTTATTTTGATACTGTATTGAGTTAGTAAACTTTATACTCTTGTCTTCTGTAGTTGGCTTTATTTTTATTGGTAGCAGCTGGGTCTGTGAGTGAACTAAGTAGAGAAGGCTTGTTAGAAACCAGTGTTCACTTTTACCATAAAAGCCCCAATAATGATCTGGTCGCAGTCATTGCCTCAGAAATTTTTATTGCAATCTTATTACTTCAACTACTTTACAAGTTAAAAGAAAAAAAAAGTGCTTGAGAGGCAAGAAACTGTATCTTGTTGATATACACTTTTTATATCCACTTTTCACGTATCTCTGATGGAGGGAGGAAGAGAGTCTAATACAGCAAGTTCAGAATCATCTGGGTAACATATTAAAAAATGCAATCAGTGTGTCCTACCCACTGATTTTGAATTGCCAGAAACAGGCCCAGGGTGGTATGTTTTAATAAACTGTCCAGGTGATTCTTAGAATTGATTATATTTGAGAAATACTCATCTATCAGACATAGGGATGAAATTATTTTTAAAAGAGTAAAACATGTCTGTTAGTCCCTAGGACAAAAGAGCAATGATTTTTCTTTTGAGGAAGACTATTTTTTATTTTACTTATTTACTACATTCATTTTCTTGGGCCTTTTGAAAATTGACCAGTTCATGAAAGGCACTGAGAAACAGCGACGATCGTAAGTTCAGAGAACTGGAATAGCAGTCAGGAGACTGGCTTGGCTTGGCTTGTTCCTGGCCCCAAAAGCTAAATACACATAACACATTTTCTGGGTTTTAATTTTTCTGTTTCACACAGTTAATGAAACTACTTAATAAGGTTATTACACAACATTTTTTCTTAGAGTTACATGTGAGTAAACTCTCAGATCCTTAAAGCAGAGAAGGATCTGGGATCTTATGTGTGAAGAAGCTGAGGCCCTAAGAATTCCAGTAACATACCCAAGGCCTGTGGTTCTTCTTAGTGAGATTTCTGGGGACTGATCCAAAAGTCATGTACCTGTTGAACCTCATTCTCTTCTGTCAACGAGAAGATATTGTTTGCTTCTCTGAGACCTATCCCCTGTCAGGATTACTGAACATTTTATTTTTAAACAAAAGTTTGGTTTCTTCTCTTCAGATTATCAAAATAGACTATTATGTACATTTAACTCACGGTACTGATTTGTTTTCAGATGCTTCTACCTCATTCCATCCCCACCCTTTTATTCCGAAGAATCTGTTGAGCAATAAGTCATAGGACAATTTAAAACCTGTAGATGCTGGGCCTTTTACCTAACGCATTCTTATAAATCTGTCAGCTGAGCTGTATAATGTGATATTCTGCAAAATTCATGAAGAAAAAGAAAACTATATATAATATTAAGTCCATATCTAAAATGATTTATTTAAAAATATTAAAACATCAATAAAAAAAAATACTAAAACAGTGATTCTCAACTCAGGGCAGGACTTCGTAGGTGGCATAAGCAGAATGTTTGGGGAGAGTATATGTAGTTTGAAAAAACAAAAGTGTAATTCTTTTCCTTGAGTCCTCACTCCCATCCCCTACCTCAAGGTGGTATTTTGGACTCTTAGGTCAGGGCATGAAATATTTATGTTTATCAGAAGAGGGGCCATGGGATTGAAAAAAAAAATTGAGAAACTTAAGACATTGACTTTTTAAAGTTTTATAATATATTTAATACTTTCTTGTTTTAGTAAATACTTATAGCTTAGCTATGTCAGAGCCTGGGGTAGACATACCTTTGGACTAGTTTTTTTCAGTGATACTGGATGTTGACTTTGTATTTCTTGAATTTGGAGTTGGATTGATGGGTGGATGGATATGTATGGGAATGTGTATTAAAAAAAATTGGCATCACTACATCTGCATAACTGGAAACTGAGGTTGCTCTTCACTTTGTCTTTAGTCTTTTTAGTTTTTGTTTGCCCTCTCCCTGACCCTACCCCCACTCATTTCCTTGCTTTGTAGTTTGATCAGTGTTCTTCTCTCGTTCAGGTTATACGCTTATACCATCAGCTAAATCTGACAACTTGTCTGACTCCAGTCATAGCGAGATTTCTTCACGGTCCAGCATCGTGAGCAATTGTTCTGTTGACTCCATGTCTACAGCCCTGCAGGATGAACGGTGTTCCTTACAGGCTCTGGCAGTCCCTGAATCCACTGGGGCATTGGAAAAGACAGAGCAGCCCTCGGGGATAGGAGACCACAGCCAGCTTGGCCCTGGGTAAACTTCCTTGAAGGTGTTCATATCACAGAACCCAAGCCAACTGGCCACTGCAAGCAGTGCTCTCCAGCTTGACCTTAGACCCCCATGGGGTAGTTGGAAGGAGATCCATAAAAGAGTATGAGGACCAAGCCATATATTCTCTATACTCAATATGCAAATAAGTGCTATTTTCAAAGATGTATGGGTGCTTATTTTTAAAGTATTACTGAATTCACAGTAGCTTTCTATTATTATGTATCATTTAGATCAACAAGAACTATTAACATGGGGGAGGTGATTCTTGAACTTCTGGTGTTAGGTTAGAGATTGCTCAGAAAGGTTAGGAGGAATGGAAAGAACCCCCAGTGCTTTGCACATTGCAGACAGGCTGAGAGGTAGGGCCAGTGCTTGTTCCTTAGTCTCCGAAAGTATGATTTGGGGAGTAAGTAGAATCAGCTAGCATAAGTCAATTATTTAAAAAATTTTAACTCTGAATTTCTATCTACAATAAAGTAAAATGGAAATCTTTAAGGAAGTTGATTCAAAGTTGATAAATATTGTTAAATCCATATATTTTCATATGAAAAAATTAAGGTATGGTAAAGTATTGTCATCCTATTTGTAAAGATTAATTCTAAACAGTTATTTTCTATATTAGGGATAAGCAAATTTTCTGTAAAGACTTAGATAATGAATAAAATATTTTTAGGCTTTGCAGGCCATATCGTCTCCATCACAGCTGCTCAACTCTGCCATTGTTGCACCAAAGCAGCCACAGACAATACGTAAACAATGGGCATGACCTTTTATTTACAAAAACAGGCACACAGCCAGATCTGGCCTGCAGGACATGGTCATCTGACACCTGCTCTATACTATAAATCAAGCATTCTTCAACTTTTTTTATAAAGGGCCAAATAGTAATTTTTACGCTTTGCAGGCTGTACTTGGTCTCTGTCTCAAATTCCTTTGTTTTGTTTAAACCCTTTTGAAATATGAAAACCATTCTTTGTTTGAGACCATACAGAAGCGGGCTGTTGGCTAAATTTGACTAGTAAGCCTTAGTTTGCGTACCTCTGCTATAAATGATAAGGTTCATTTATAGGTAGTCAGGGGAAGTTGCTATTTACTGGGCACTCTACTCAGCTCGCTATAGGGTTGCTGTGAGTCGGAATCGACTCAATGGCAGTGAGTACTCAGCTCGAGGAGCCCTGGTGGTGCAGTGGTTAAGCACTCAGCTGCTCACTGGAAGATTGGCAGTGGCTCCTTGGGAGAAAGATGTGACAGTTTGCTTCTGTAAAGATTTAGAGCCTTGGAAACCCTATTGGGCAGTTCTCCTTTGCCCTATAGGGCTACTATGAGTTGAAATCAGCTCAGTGGCAATGAGTTTGGGGGTTTGGTACTCGGCTCACCTCAGAGGTACATGGAAAAATAAAACATGGTTCCTATAGATAGGAATTCTTAATTCTGTACATATGGAGACCAATCTAGTATTATGTTGACTTCCCAAGAATAAAAATGTGTACTTAATTTATCAATTTCAGCCCTCATCCCTGCCTTTTCATTTAAAATCAATTCAAGAAAAATTCTGAGGAAACCTTGCTAAGCATTTGTTTATCTTCAGTGGATGTTTCTTGCTGAGTATTAACATTAATGCCGATAAAGAGTTTAGTGATGATTGATTCTAGCGTCATTATTTTTACAGGGTCGTTCTAGCATGAACACTTACTGTGATACATATTCCGTAGTCTCTTGCGGGCAGTAGTTCTTGCAGTGAAGAGAAGAAAGTTTTTCCAGTAAGCCAATAAATTACTTTTAATTATGTATTATCTCCAATTTTAGGTGGACACTCTCGAAGCCATCTCTGATCAGGGGTTTAGCTGTCTCATCTTCTATGAGCAGTGAAGAGATTTCTCATGAGCATATCATTATAGAAGCAGCTGACAGTGGTCGTGGAAGTTGGACTTCCTGTTCAAGCAGCTCCCATGATAATTTCCAAAACCTTCCAAACCCAAAAAGCTGGGATTTTTTGAATTCCTATCGACATACCCATTTGGATGGCCCCATTGCTGAAGTTGAACCCACCGACTGTGAACCTACTCCTGTAGGCTACTCTAGAACTTGTGGTCATTGTAAAGGAAGCGTAGAGACAAATCAGTTGAGACAGAGTTGGGCCTCCTCCAGTTCTCTGTCTGACACATATGAACCGAACTATGGGACAGTTAAACGGAGAGTGTCAGAGAACACCCCAGCTGAGCCATCTGAAGGCATGGATGCCAAGGATAGCACTGACCCAGTTTACAAAACTGTCACTTCAAGTACAGAAAAGGGCTTAATTGGTAAGTTGTGTGTCCTTTGTCGTATCTGTTGCGTTTAGAGATTCAGTGATGAAAAAATGGCACTGGGATATTTTGGTCCAGAATTTATTCTTGCAAAAATCCCTTCTCTCACTCCAACTGCTCATTCCTCCCTTCACAAACAAGTTATTTCCAAAAAGTTCATGACTTCTCAAGGGGTTTGGGGTAGATACCCAAGCCTATTAAAATGGGAAAAGAAAAAAAAAAGTGGTGAGGTTATTTAGTTAGGGGGACAGGTTTGCTTGCCTTGTTTTGCTTTTAAGATTTTTGGTTTAGTTGAGGAAATATCATTGCGTTATTATGCAGTAGTAATAAAGGGGTTGTTCTCTTTGTCACTTCATAAATTGCTTGGAAGTTGCTGTGCATACATGGTAGAAGCATTGAATCTGATCCTACATTTAGGTAGTAAAAATGGGAGAAAATATGATAAGGAAGTTTAAAACTGTTTAATGTACCTTCCTAGTGCATGTCACAGATGGGCCACCTCCTGTTTGTGAATTCCGTTCTCATCACACACACAGCTTTCGTGGTGCGTTCTTTATTTAGCTATCAAATACTTTTTTTTTTGTAATTTCCTCCCTGAATTATGCGAATATCTAGATATAATAGCACCTGCTTTTCTGTTTATGTGTAAAGACAGTACTTTTCATCAGTATTTTCATAATACTTTGTTCTATAGAATATTCATGATACTACATTTAATTACGTAATTTGAGAAAGGAAAATGTGCTCATTTTACAGTTACTTGTCCAGTTGCATTATAGGTTGGGTTTTTAGCTTGTTTACTATTTCCAAGGGTTTATTATTAAAATCTTTTAGTTAACCACTATAGGTATATGTAAGCAATGTGTGTGCAAGTATATAAAACTTAGCTCTTGTCCATTTAGTAAAACAGATACAACCTTTCATTTCTTTGATTTCTGGGTGACAGAGCAAGTCACTTACATTCTTCGTTCTTGTTGTCTTACTTCCCTTGGCAAGCCAACCCCCTACCTCACCCCTTCCCTTTCCTCAAATGGGAATGGAAATCCTTTCTGGCCTTAGTATTACATGCAAATTCTACTGGTAAAGTTGTAGAAACTTCCATATGGACAAACCTGATGCTCTAAAGGGAAAAATAATATTAGAAGTAATTTAATTGTCCTTTTTTTGGTATGTTCTGCTTTTATATAGATAGTGTTTGTGTTTTAAAAGTCACTTGCATGATCAAGATATTCAGAGACATTTGTCCTGTGGATTGGTCTTAATTTCATGGAGGTTCATCTTTGTCTAACCTATTTCTGATGTTTTTTGAAGTTTTGCTTTAGTCCCAGGGTTTGCAAACTTAGGAAAAGGATTTTAAATCACCATTATTATCATTATTTTTTTTATTGTTGTACTTTAAGTGAAAGTCTACAATTCAAGTTAGTCTCTCCTACAAAAATTTATACATACATTGTTATATGACCCTAATTGGTCTCCCTATACTGTGACAGCACACTCTTCCTTTCCACCCCTGATTTCCTGTGTCCATTCAACCAGCTCCTGATCCTCTCTGCCTTCCCGTCTCACCTCCGGACAGGAGCTGCCCATTTAGCTTCATGTATCTACTTGAGCTAAGAAGCACACTCTTCACCAGTATCATTTTATGTCCCATAGTCCAGTCTAATCTTTGTCTGAAGAGTTGGCCTCAGGAATGGTTTTAATTCTGTGTTGACAGAGAGTCCAGGGGCCATGCTTTCTGGGGTTCCTCAAGTCTCAGACCATTAAGTCAGGTCTTTTTACTAGAATTTGAGTTCTGCACCCCAGTTTTCTCCTGCTCCATCAGGGACTCTCTGTTGTGTTCCCTGTCAGGGCGATCATTGGTGGTAGCCAGGCACCATCTAGTTCTTCTGGTCCCAGGCTGATGAAGTCTCTGGTTTATGTGGCCCTTTCTGTCTGTTGGGCTAATACATTCCTTGTGACTTTGGTGTTCTTCATTCTCCTTTACTCCAGGTGGGCTGGGACCAATTGATGCATCTTAGATGGCCACTTGCTAGCTTTTAAGACCCCAGACGCCACTCACCAAAGTGGGATCCAGAACATTTTCTTAATAAACTTTGTTATGCCAGTTGACCCAGATGTCCCCTGAAGGCATGGTCCCCAGGCCCCTGCCCCTGCTACTCTGTCCCTCGAAATGTTTGGTTGTATTGAGGAAACTTCTTAGCTTTGGTTTAGTCCAGTTATGCTGACTTCCCCTGTAGTGTGTGCTGTCCTTCCCTTCACCTAAGATAATTCTTATCTACTGTCTAGTTAGTGAATAACCCTTTCCCTCCCACCCCACCCTCGTTACCATCAAAAAATGTTTTCTTCTGTATTTAAACCTTTTCTTGAGTTCTTATAATAGTGGTCTTATACAATATTTGTCCTTTTGTCACTGACTAAATTCACTCGGTATAATGCCTTCCAGATTTCTCCATGTTATGTTTCACGGATTCTTCGTTGTTCTTTATTGTTGCATAGCATTCCATTGTGTGAATATACCATAATTTGTTTATTCATTCATCCATTGATGGGCACCTAGGCTGTTTCCATCTTTTTGCTGTCGTGAACAGTGCTACAATTAACATGGGTGTGCATATATCTGTTTGTGTGATGGCTCTTACTTCTCTAGGATATATTCCAAGGAGCAGGATTGCTGGATTGTGTGGTACTTCTATTTCTAGCTTTTTAAGGAAGAAGGAAGCGCCAAATCGATTTCCAAAGTGGTTGTACCATTTTACATTCCCACCAACAGTGTATAAGTGTTCGAGTCTCTACACAATCCCTCCAACATAAAATCACCATTATTTTTAATGTCCACTGGAAACAGGGCTTCAAACCAGTTCATTCCAGTTCGAACCTCTGCTGAGAATTTATATTTCCACCCCCAGATATACTAAATCAGAATCTACAGTTTAACAAGGTCCCCAAGTGGTTCTCATGTATAATAAATTTTGAGAACCACTGCTCTACTAGTGATTCTCAGAATTGGTCCCTAACCAGCAGTATTAGCATTGACTAGGAACTTGTTAGAAATGCAAATTCTCAGCAGGGGTTCCAACCAAGACCTAACCTGTTCAAAGCCCCGACTGAAAATCAGGGAAACTTAATTAAAGGTGAATTTCCTAAAATTGTTGTTTTTTTCTTCTTCACTTAATCACAAAACAGAAGTTAGAAGTAAAGTCCTTGAAGGATTAGTCCTGTGTACCAGGCATGTTAAAGTCGTTTATGTGCCAGGACTGAGAACTCTAGTCTGCCCAGGAATGCCAGAAAACAGTGGTGCATGTCTCAGAGAGGGGGTGACACAGCCTTTAAACAGATGGCCCAGTGCCATTTCTGTGAAAACCTTCGCAATCAACAGAGAGTGGTTGGTTTAGTGTGAACTCTTAAATGTTTCTGACTCAGTGATCTTTGGACTGGTGTTACTTTGAGAATTTAGCAAACTTTTGTGAACTGCAGAGGGAAGCTTGATATCAATGTCATCTCTTTTAGCTCTCCTTCTATTTCATGTTTATAAAACTTAATGTAGTTTATCAATATGTACTTTAAAAACAGGTTTAAATATTAAGTTTATTAAGCTTTTAAAAATGTTTTTAATCTGCTATCATTGTATTCAAATTTATTCATGTTGTCTTTTTAAGTTCTATTTTGTCATTGTTAAAGTTTTAGCATTTTGGGATTTTTGTTTTTTTGTTTTTTTTTTTTTTTTTTTATTAACATTTTCATTGCTTATTTTTCATGCCAGTGTACTGTGTCACCTCACCCAAGAAGGACAACAGGTATAGGGAGCCACCTCCCACTCCTCCAGGATACATGGGGATTTCTTTAGCGGACCTAAAGGAAGGACCCCACCCGCACCTAAAACCTCCAGATTATAGTGTGGCAGTGCAGAGGTCAAAGATGATGCATAGCAGCCTCCCTAGACTGCTACCAGCTCCTCTAAGTAGCAGCCCCATGGCCTGTGTTCCATCGAAGATTGTAACTCAGCCTCAGAGGCACAATTTGCAGCCCTGCCATCCTAAACTAGCAGATGTGACTGACGCAGATAGTGAAGCAGATGGTATGTTGACCCATCATCTTAATGGCTCTTAAGGGAATTGCTCTGGTATATTATGGTAATCAGTAATGTTTTCTTTAAATGCTTTAGAAATCTTTTAAAAATCTTTAAAAAATAAGAAATTCCTAAAGATGATTGTGTGTTTTCCAAATGGAGAGGGCAGGCTGCCTGTTCCTGTGTGCCCAGTATACTTCTGGCTCAAATGAAATATTGTTATTTGTGATAGAACAGCAGCCCAGTCTAATGGGATCATTTTGGGAGGAGGCATTTGACTTTAACGGAGTTGTGTTTACATTAATGCATGGAAACTTGAAACAGCAAGTATCAAAATGCTGAAATATCTGAAACGATGCTTTGGTGTAGTTCTCTCATTAGCAAAACTCTTGACTGCTTTCACATACGGCAGTTGTTTGAAAAATGGTTTATTTCCTAACAAAATGAAGAAGTTTTATCCTTTCAAACAACAGAGTAATAAAGTGATTAAAACCAGTTATGAAACTCTAGTTTATTGCCAGTCTGCAATGTGATCAGAGAACACCAGTGTTGTTACAATAAAATCTGGGCCTTGACAGAATATTTGAGGGGATTTCTTTGTTGAAATTGACTAATTTTCTAAACAGAAATAACCTAGATAACTAGATTGTTAGTTGATACTCGTTAATATGTTGATCTACCAGTTAATTGTGTTTTTATTATTTTCAGAAGATGAACAGGTTTCAGCAGTCTAGCCATTGGCTGGCCCATTTGAAGATCACTGAAAGTCATTGAGGGATGGACAGAACCACCCTGTAATTCTGCAAGCCATTGCCAGCAAGCAGTTCGCTGCCACTCCTCGCCTGGACTCTGAGCAGTGAGACCAACCTGCCTGAGTCATGCTTTCTTTTCATTTAATCCCTGCAGATGCATAGCCTTTCCTCAGCTGTTGATGCTGTGCCAGGACATCTGTCTCCACTTTGCACACCAGACCTGCCTTGGGACCACAATTACTAGAACAAATTCAAAGTCATCCAGATGCATATCACTATAGATTTTCCTTTAACAAGTTATTTTAAGTTAGTAGTAGTATTGTAATTTCTGTGCCATAGCTTGGGCTAATGGATGCATTCAAGATGTCTTCCAATACCAAGGAAATTCTTGTGTATTTGAAGATTAACTTATTTGAAGTTCTATGGTATTTTTTATATTTGGGAGCTCTGGTTAGCAGATGTGTATATTTGAGGCCATCAAATTGTCTCTGCGCTGACCAAACAGAAGTCATTGTCTTTACAGAAATGATTTGCTGTAACTTGGGTTGTACCAGTGCGATTTAGGGTCTCAGTGTGAGTGGAACGGGAAGCCTTTTGAGGTTAACGTGTTAGGAACAAAAATATTGCCATCTCCTGGTCACAGTTTGGAAGGCTACATGAAGCTGACATTTTCTTGTCAGTCCTTTGGGAAAAGGGGGTAGGATTGGTATGTGTAGCAACTCTTGATTTCAAACAATGAAATTTTGGTGTTAAATGACATATACACATTCCTCTCTGAAGTGAAAGTCATGCTACATCTAATTGTAATGAGAAGTATAAATCCAGCAAATAGAGTGTGGGTTCTAGAGAGTTATTTTTCTACTCTATAGAAATCCAAAACTAAAATTTTTCACTACTCCAGTATAGAGTTCGTTTTTTTAGCAAAGTATAATCACAGAGAGGTGTGCTAATCATGAAGATGAATTTGGTTTCGTGCAGTGTTCTGCAACATACCACCCCCACATCTCACAGCACCAGGCTGTGTCCATCTTAATAAACCCTGCAGCTCTCAGCTGCCCGCAGTAAAGCTTTTTAGCCTACAAAAGTATATAATTGGTGGGAAATTCTGTGAGAGAAAGAGGAGCTAGATTTATAGAAATGATTATTTCTTGTTTCTCAGGTTAGCCCTTGAGGACATACCTTAACAGCCTGTTTGGCATGGATCTCTAAAATATTTAATTAACATTTTAGTGACTGTTACCTGGATGAGATAGATTTTTCACATTTTTTTAAAATTAAAGACAATGTTTTTTATATCTTAAGTTTAAAGTTTTTTAGTTGTTTTTTAGTGTAGAGCTAAGTGAAGTTTTAATAAACTTCTGTTACTACCAAAAAAAAGCCAAAGCCATTAATATGCACTACCCAGATCAACTTGGAGCCAAAATGGGTTTTCTTCTGAAAAGTTGTCCATATGTGACCATATAAGATTTAGTTGGTTCATGGATTCCTCTTCAGAAGTTTGTTCTTTTTTCCTAGCTGTCTCTTCCCTCTCTTTCTCTATATCCCTACCTGTCCCCTTCATTTTAAAATTATAAATCAATTCAAAGTGTTAAATGAGTTAAATGATATGTAGTAGTTCATCTTTTCCATCAAAATGATTGTCTCTTCACTTTAGGAAAAATAGCATGTTTAAAAGAAATCCCCCTGGAAAAAAATGAAAACATTAATCTGAAATTTAAGCCTTAGAAATTAACCCAGGTGTATTACGGTGAGGCTAGGTAGCTCCATAGCTTTCTTAGTCCATTGAAATGGAAAAGTAGCATGGATTGTAAGTCCTGGTTTGAGAGTCACGCTGTAGTGATCTGGCCTATAAACAGTGGTCCTCTGATCACAGAGCTATGTCTTTTGGCTGAAAGTGAAAGATATTTTTGCTATAATCACCTTTTTATCAAGTTTGAGTATCAATTCTCACCATTTTATATCCATTACCCCAGAAAAAATGGGCAGTTTGCACAGTGTCTGTTTATTTAGCAGGTCTTTCAAATCCAGTGAAAGCCTTACTCATCTTTGTCCTTAGTGGTGTAAAAAATATCTTGCACAGAGAGTTGAGGCCTGTGGTTTTGGACTTGCACCTTATAGCTGCCTTTGTTTTATCTAGCTTTAACTGTGTTTGAATCAGCTGATCACATTGATCAGAAACTTAAGCCAAATGCTTTCTCGTTTGATATGTATATATCCCTTAAAAAATAGTGAGGTTTTGATTTTCATATTATTTGAATGAAGGGTACATAGAAGCCCGGACCAGTATTTGCTCCAACTCCAAATTCCCTGTTAGTTTTTGCTTTTATTTTATAAATGTGTAACTTTACTGGAGAGACTAGTGCTCTCTCATCCCACCACAACCCTGAAAGCTGTCAGGACTATTGAAGCAGTAAACCCTGAAGGCAAATTTTTGCCAAATAGTGAGTTTCAACAAAACAGTCTCTTCATAGTGAAAGATTTGAAGAATTAGTAAATCCAATACATGCTTCCACAGAAATTTGTCGTAGGTAATAGTTAACTAATTTCTTCCAAATGATTGCTTTCAATGTGATATTTATCTGGGAGAAAAAGCCTTTAATGGTTTTTCTTGAGAGACTTAAGTCACATCATTGTCATCTGCATCACCTGCTTGAGAATCTCTCGCAGGCTGGAAACATGGCAGTTGATCATGAAGCTTTCCAAAAACAAGCCTGCTTTTTATAATGTGTTCTTTCCCCTAGGGAAAGAAGGGAGAGAAAAAGTTTCCTTGTATATTTAAAACAATGGTTGTTATTCTGATACAATTTTAAGTTTCTAAACAGTGTGCTGTTAAAGTAGATGTATCCCTTTGGCATTACCTTAAAGGTTGGAAAAAAAGGGAGAAATCTTCAGAACAGTGTCACAGAACATATTTAAACTTGAATCCCAGTTCATCTTTAGCTTTTGTGTGTGTGTGTGTTTTTTTAAGGCTTCTTTATTTTTGATACACAGAATGCAGTTGATCTTTTAAAATCAAAAGGCGAGCTTATCTGCAAAAGACAAGCTTATCAGCAAAAGAGAAAAACCAAACTGCACAGTTGTAATGATTAAATAGCAATTATACTGCACAATTCAGTGATTGTAAAGTATCCTGTAACAAGCAATGTTTGTCTCCTATTTTTTGATACCTCTTTAAACTTATGTCTTTTAGAAAGACAGTGCCTCTGTATGCTTTTTGTATTTTTACTGAGTGTAAATATTTGTTATATTTTTGGTTAAGAGAATGTAAAAGTACCGTTTATTATTATCATATCTACTAATACATTGGTGGAATCAATAAAGAATCTACGTTAAACATCTTTGCACTTTATTGTGAGTGTTTGGAGGCAGATGGAATAATTATAGTGAATATCCATGAAGGCTAGTCTGGGACAAGTGTCAGATGTGAAGGCCTTGTTTTTAACTGTCTTCAGAGAAATTGGAGCAGTCTAATTATTACTAACCATATGAAGTCTGTCAAACACCTAGCTGTTGTTTAGGTTAAAAAAAATTGTCTTTGCAAACCAAATCACTGGTTTAAACCCCACTGGGGCTTGTTTTTCTCCTGTGACAGGAAGTCCATAGCTGACTGTCCAGGGCTGATGCTGCAACTCCAGTGTCGTCAGGGACAGGGGCCTGACCTTCACACCTCTGGGCATCACCTCAGTGTTTCGGACAAGAAGGAGAAGGAAGGGTTTAGGGGAAAAGGTGCAAATTTGTGACCCTTTTTATTAAAAAAACAACAGCCTTTCCAGAAGGCTCCACTTGCATATTTCCCCTAACATCCCATTAGTTGGAAATGTACAAGGGTACTTAGGAAATCAACTTTTTTAGCTGAGCAATCAATGCTCCAAACAAAATTGGGATTCTTTTCAATAAAGAAGGAAAGAATGGATATTGGATAGGCAGCTAGCTGGGTCTACCGCAGCATGCGTGTTGTTTCTCCTTTGGGATGCAGCCATGTCTCTCAGGGGATCAGATCCCAGGGCCCTTGGCAACATAGGAAGAAATTCTGCTTTAGCACCCCTTTCTAAAATCTTCCAACCTCCCCTCTGTACCCAAAGAAGATTACTCCCGTGATAGCTAAGGCTTCTACCTTTTCCCAGTTCACCCTTCCAAACACACCAGATTTTCCCAGGCCAATCTTTCCTATGGCCCCTTGGTCATTCCCTACAGTCAGTTGACTGAGGAAGAGAAAACAACAGTGGTGGGGGCCCCGCTTTTGTTTGTTTCTTGGGGATCACTATCCTCCATTACCTGATGTCCAGTGTCCTCAGGGCCTTTGTTTTACAAATTGTGTGGTTTTTTTAGTTGCTTCAGACAGGAGGGTTACGAAGTTGACCTTTTATCTTGACCATAAGCAGAAGCCCGTATATAAAATTTTACTACAACTTTCTTAGTAAACGATAGAACAAGCTGACCAAAAAATGAACAAGAACGGTAAAGATACAGAAGATTGGGACAGCACAGTTAACGAGGAATCTAATGGACTGATACAGAACACTGTACCAACTACTGCAGAATTCACAGTATTTTCAGGTGTGCATGCAGCATTTATCAGCTATATGTTAAGCCATAAAGTATCAACATATTTCTAAGGGTTGAAATCATGTAGAGAAGTCTCTCTACTACAGAATTGAATTTGGAATTAATTTTAAAAATCAAGAAATGTGCCTCTAAATAACCTAGTGGGCAGAGACTCCGGCAAGATGGCGGTCTAGGCAGAAGCACCACGCCGTCCCTCCACAACAAAGATCCGAAAAACTAAGCCAAACAGAGAATCAACAATC
>NW_004444063.1:7615644-7650594 GCF_000243295.1 Trichechus manatus latirostris
ATAAAATATTAAAAAAAATAAATAAATAAATAAATAACCTAGTGGGAAGTAAAAATTATTTCAAACTGAATGAAAATGAAAATAGGAGTATCAAAACTTTTCAGATATTGTTGAAGCCATGATTATAAGGAAATTTATCACCATAAATGCATATATTAGAAAAATGAAAAGCTAAGAATGAATCAGCTAAGCATTCTTCTCAAGAAACCAGAATAATAACAGCAAATTAAATCCAAATCAGAAGGAAGTAATAAGTAGCATAAATTAAAGAAATACATATTATAAATATACAAATAAAAAACAGCAATAATTTGTTTCTTTGAAAATAAAATTTATAAATGTGGAGAATGAGCAAGGAAAAAAATGGCAAAAATACATCAAAGACAGGAATGAAAAAGAATTATGATTGTAAATCATTAAAGAGATAATGAGACATCATGAAGAGTTTTATGCTAATTTTAAAATGTAGAGGAAATAAATTCATAGGAAAAAAACACAGCTTACCAAAGCCCTAATAAAATGAAGGAAAATTCGGTAGTCCTATAACTATTAAGGAAACTCTGGTGGCGTAGTGGTTAAGTGCTACAGCCACTAACCAAAAAAGGTCAGCAGTTCGAATCCACCAGGCGCTCCTTGGAAACTCTATGGGGCGGTTCTATCTTGTCCTATAGGGTCTCTATGAGTTGGAATAGACTCGACGCCAACAGGTTTGGTGTTTTGGTTTTTATAACTATTAAAGAAATTGAATCTGTAATTTAAAAGATTTCCCACAAAGAAAACTCCAGGCATAGATAGATTCACCAGTAATTTCTGCCACTTACTGCAGAAATAGCACTGATCAGGACTGGTAGGGATTTCTTAAATAAAGCTCGCTCTCTCTCTCATCGATCTTTATCTCACACAAACCCACTAGCTATAAAGGAAATGATTGCTGTATTTGATTATATTAAAATTAAAAGCTTCTGCTCATCAAAAAATATCATTTGAAAAAGCTAAACAATAGGCCTCAGAGTTGGAAAATGTAGTTCATGTAACCTTCTAAGGACAGATATCTGAAATATACAAAGTGTTTCTACAAAAGAAAAAGACCAACAGAAAAATGAGCAAAAGATTTAAAGAAGCAATTCATAGAAGAGGAAAACATGGCCCATGAGCATGTGAAAAGTACTTAACACATTATGAAAATCTCTAAATACATTTGGAATTAATGATGGGGCAGTATTAGATGTGCTGCCCTTTATTGGGAATGTGGTAGCTGATGAGAGTAGAAAACTTCAAAAGAAAGAATATGGGCTAAAAGAAAAAATTGTGGTAACAATACACGGGAGCCACCAGATGGCGCCACTGTACCACGTGCCTCTTCTTTGGTCTTCGTCTTTAAACAGAAGGGCAAAGTAATTTCTTAGTCATCTTTCCAGATATATTTGCATCCCATACTGAAATATTTTAGGAGGACCCTCTTACAAAGATGCGATGAAACTGAAACATTTACAAACCAGAAAATATGACAGAATTCTGTTTGAATAATCTTTGGACAATAATAGGCGGTGTGGATGCAGCTAGTTCCTAATGCAATCTTTGTACATTTGGCCATAGGACTTGTAATACTTAGTGAGTCTTTTCCAGGGATCACAAGGGAAATCTACCAGATAGTATCAATGGCTCAGTTCTGAACAGGAATACAAAGCTGGCATGCATAAGAATGCATGAAAATTCTAACAATGTACATTGAATGACTGCATACTCTAAAGACCCCTGGCTGATGCTCATCTGTTCTGACCATACGTTTTACACAAGAAAAGTGACATTGCTCATGTGGGTGGTTCCTAAGCCCTGGCTAAACAGGAATTCTGTGCTTTCCTCAAGTAAAAGGAAGGGCCTACTAGGAAATATGAGGAACGCTTGTGAATTATTGAGGCCTACTCTATGGATTTATTTGTGTCCCACAACAAGTTTTGTTCAGTCCTAACCTCTGGTAGCCTAGATATGACCTTATTTGGAAATAGAGTCTCTGCGGATGTAAAGAGTTAATCTGAGGTCGTTCTGGAATAAGATGGGCCCTAATTCCGTGTGACTGGTGTCCTTATAGTTAGAGAAGAAACACATAGGGAAGACGGAAAGAAGGAGCCAGAGATTGGAGTTATGCTGCCACAAACCAAGGAACACATGGGGCGGCCAGAAGCTGGAAGAGAAGAGGAAGGATCTTCCCCCTAGAGCTTTCGGATACATCATGGCCTTGCTGACATGCTGAATTTTGACTTCCAGCCTCCAGCCCCGTGAGAGAATAAAATTCTATTGTTTTAAGCCACCCAGTTTGTGGTGATTTGTTATAGCAGCCCCAGAAAACTAATGCACATGCTGAAACTACTTAGTTTCCATGTATAATCTGCACCTCATTCACAGTGTCCTGGAGTACTCAGAATGATGGGGTAGGTCAATTATAACCCGAGCGTTCAGTGACTTTGACAACATGTATGGTGGATTAATCCACATTAGTCCACAGGAGCTAGTGCTGACTCAGGAACAGTGGGAACTGGCAGAACTGGCTTTCATACATGAGAGACAGCATTTTTCAAAAGCACTGCTGAAGGAGACCGGCATTCTCAACAGACATTCCTTCAGAGCCCTAGCCAGCCCTGGGGGTCTCTACAGCACAGTGCAGGGACCCGTGAACGTGGTCACGCCAATCCTAGACACTGTGGGGCCAGCAGACTCACGAACAAACCGAGGAACGGATTTGGGCCATTTGGAAGAAAGTCTAGTCACATCAGTGGCCAGGGGAAGTCAAAGTCTGGAGAAGATGTCTGGGGCTCTGGGATCACGTGCCAAGTGAGCACACATTGACCTCCTTTGAGTCAGCCTTTAGGAGTTATATCCAGAAAAGAAGTTTTATAAAACTTTATTGTGAAAAAACAAAGTGCACACAACATAGATGTACAATTTGACAATTATTAGGAAGTGAATATGTATGTAACCGTTACCCAGGTGAAGAAAGAGAACATTGCCAATACCCTAGAAGCAACCCTCCAGCGACAGTCCCCACCCCATGCCTTGGTAACTACTATCCTCTCTTTTATAATAATAATTTCCTCGCCTTATACTTTTACTACTAAAGACATATTTCTAAAACAGATGTTTTACTTCTGCTTATTTTTGAACTTTCTGTGAATGGATGTGTCTTGCTTCTTTTGGTCCATCCATGCTGTGGTGTGTAGCTACGTCCCTATTGTTGTTATTAGGTGCCATGGAGTCGATGTTCAACTCGTAATGACCCCATGTGACAGAGTAGAACTGCCCCATAGGGTTTTCTAGGCTGTAATCTTTAGGACAGTAGATTGCCAGGTCTTTCTCCTCAGTTGCTTGGTGGGTTTGAGCTGCTGACCTTTCGGTTAGCAGCCGAGCACTTAACTATTGCACCACCAAGTCTCCTTAGCTATGTCCCTGGGTGGTTCAAATGGATAATGCACTGAGCTGCTAACCAAAAGGTTGGAAGTTCAAGTCCACTCAGAGGGTTTCCAAGGAGCGGCTGGTGGATTTGAACTGCTAACATTTTGGTTAGCAGCTGAGCTCTTAACCACTGCGCCACCAGGGCTCCATACAATAAATAACATGTATTTAAAATATACAGTTTTATAAGTATCAACATATGTGCAAAACTGAAATGCTCACCACAGTCAAATTCCTCATCCTCCTAAATTTCCTTATGTCCCTTTGTAATTCCTTCCAGCTATGCCTTCCCAGGCAACCACTGATCTGCTTTCACTATATATTTCCTAAATTTTGATATAAATGGAGTACCACAGTATGTATGCTTTTTGTAAATAATTTATTTTATTTTGTTATTGTTGAGTCACCGCTAGTCTTTTTAACTTCGGCTACTTTAGTGGATATGTAATGGTATTTTGTTTTGATTTTCGTTTGTATTTCTTATTAGCAGTGACGTTGAGCCCCTTTTTATATTTATATGGGCCATGTGATTTCCTCTCTTATGAAGTGCCTTTTTGAGTTTATTTTTTTCTTAATGATTTATAGGCGTTCAGTATGTATTCTGGATACGTCTCTATCAGTTATGTGTATGGCAAACATCTCCCACTCTGTGGCTTGCTTTGTCATACTCTTAATGGTGTCTCTTCATGAAGAGAAGTTCTTAATTTTAAACTGGAGAATTTCTCATTCTTTTCTTTAATGGTTAGTGCTTTTTGTGTTCTGTTGAAGGGGTCTTTCCTTACTCCCATTTCATGGAAGTATCCTATGTTGTCTTTAAAATACTTCTATTTTGCCTTTTAAATTTAGCTCTAAAATACATCTGGAATAAATTTTTGTGTATAATGTGAGGTAGGGGTCAGGTTTTATTCTCCCACATATCTTCGCAGTGAAAGAAAAGAGAGAGGGATGTAGGGTGGTAAAAAAAAAAAAAATCACTTTATATATGTGTAAAACAATATATATTAGAGAATAGTATATTGATAGGAAGCTTTATTTACTGTGGAGCCCTGGTGGTGCAGTGGTTAAGAGCTCGTTCTACTCTGTCCTATAGGGTTGCTATGAGTCTGAATCGACTCGATGGCAACAGGTTTGGTTTTTGGTTTTTATATTTGCTGGTCATTGGAAAAGCTAGAAGGAAGCATGTTTATATCAACAAGAATTTGATTAAGGTAACCTGAGAGGGAAAGAGCCTGAAAACTATAAAAGGCAAAAAAAAAAGAGCTCATAACACAGTTTGAGAGCCATGGTAAAGGGACAAACAGCCTACACATCAAGGACCTCAGGAGGCATCTCTGAACAAATACAGAATCACATGTTGGACCAGACACACACACTTTCTTAATTTCAGTTTCCTTATTTGTTTATAATGCAATATTGTCATCAAGAGGGGCCCAAAGAAGCCCAATCTACTCGTAAATAGCACCGTGTGTATATATTTGCATGCTTGAAATATGTATTGCATACAATATTAGAAACATATATATATATTAAAAGATCTCTGTTAAATGATTAAAATAAACTCTTGGTGCTTGAAAATGCTTTGGGTATCTGTAAAATTCTTGTGTGTATTATGCTTTGAGTCACAAGGATGCAGGATAATTTAGATTCCCTTATACTCATTTTTTAATTTAGCCTTTTGATCATTGTGGCCTTGTCACTTATTTTATCCCACAAACATTGCTGCATGAGTCTAGATGTGACATTTTTTTCTTCTCCATCAATCTATCCAGAGAGTCTCTGGAGATAGACCAGATCTGAGCCTTGGAAGCGTTGGCAAACACATTCTAGAAGCTCCTAAGAAGAAGCCATTCTCAGTGCAGGTGAACTAGTTTAAAAGCAAGAACAGGGTGAAATAACAAAGCGAAGGAGAACATTAAGAAAATTATGACATTCACAATATAAATTAAGGGTCCATTGAAAGTTGCCCCAGAGTAGACACAATGCAAACCACCAACTCAGTCACTTGACGTCCTTTTCTTGGTTCTTCCTATCTAAATGTACTTGAGATAAACACTAATTGAGACTCCCTGTGCCCGGCACTCTGAACAAACAGAAATCGATGCATTCGGGAGTGATGTTCAAGAAGGCCGTGGGTGCACGGGAGCCTGACTACAGCAGGAATCAGAGAGCCCCCAAAAAGGTCACGTCAGAAGCTGGGATTATTCAGCGACGGCCCAACACCTCAGGACTGAGCCTCGTGTCTTCTTCAGGCAGTTTAATCAATAAATGAATGAACGGCTATAGAAAAGCCATTTTGACGTTTCAGTTAAATTCTCAGACGCACGCACGGTCAGATACTATGTCCCATGTGTTCCATGTGAAAAACACCACATGCAGAACTCGATGACGTAAGCATTGGGCTTTCCTCGTCGGCAAGGCGCTAAGAAACGGGAAAACCCAGCGCAGCCCGGCCAGCTATTTCAGGAAGTCAGCGAGAGGCAAACACTACGTTCTTCCGGAATTAAACGACAGGGCTCTCAATGACGTCCATCCTGGCTCAGATCGTAAAACGCAGGAGGATACTCTTTCTTCCCGGACTGTGGCGCCCCCTTCTGCTCGGCAGTTTGTGAGCTCGGTAGAGTGACCTCCTCTCACAGGGTGCTTGGCAGCTCTCAAAGAGCAGGCAAGAGAACGCCATAGCGCTTTTTCTTGAGCAAGTTCCTCAGACCTATGATGTTTCTGTTTCTTTATTCATAAAATGAAGGATTTACAAGGACGCGTGAAAGAAAATCAACAGCATAGGCTTCTGGCGAAATAGGTGGTAAAAATGCTAACAAAACTTATTATGATCTCTAGTTTCTTTCTAAGGAGCTCTGGTGGTGGTAAGCAGTCAGCTGCTAACCGAAAGTCGCGGGAGAAAATGTGTCAGCCTGCTTCAGTAAAGATTACAGCCTTATGGGGACCATGTTCTTGGGGGACCATCTAGCTCAACTGGCATAACATAGTTTATAAAGACAATGTTCTACATTCTACTTTAGTGAGTAGCATCTGGGGTCTTAAAAGCCTGTGAGGGGCCACCTAAGATACTCCACTGGTCTCACCCCTTCAGGATCAAGGGCGAATGAAGAAAACTAAAGATACAAGGGAAAGATTAGTCCCAAGGACTAATGGACCACAACCACCACGGCCTCCACCAGACTGAGTCCAGTACAACTAGATGGTGCCTGGCTACCATCACCGACTGCTCTGACAGGGGTCACAATAGAGGGTCCCAGACAGAGCTGGAGAAAAATGTAGAACAAAATTCTAATTCACAAAAAAAGACCAGATTTTCTGGCCTGACAGAGACTGGAGAAACCCAGAGAGTATGGCCCCCAGACACCCTTTTAGCTCAGTAATGAAGTCACTCCTGAGGTTCACCCTTCATCCAAAGATTAGACAGGCCCATAAAAAAAACAAAACGAGACTAAAGGGGCACAAAAGCCCAGGGGCAAGGACTGGAACACAGGAGGGGACAGGAAAGCTGGTAATAGGGAACCCAAGATCGAGAACAGAGAGTGTTGACATGTCAGGGGGTTGTTAACCAATGTCATAAAACAATATGTGTACTAACTGTTTAATGAGAAACTAGTTTGTTCTGTAAACCTTCATCTAAAGTACCATTTAAAAAAAAGATTACAGCCTTGGAAACCCATGTGGCAGTTCTACTCAGTATCCATATTCCTGTATGAGACGGAATTCACTCCAGTGTACACAATAACAACTTTTTTTCCAATATTTAGAAATACAGAAGGTATAACTTCCAGTATAGTTTCATTTATTAGTTCCAGATTGCCAAAAGCACTTAGACCATGTGCCCTAGCAGGGGAGGGAAAAGGGGCCCTGTGGAAGTGCCGTGGGTTTAGGGGAGGGGATGAGACAGTTAGGAATGCTTTGCTTATGTGATCCCATTCTCACAACCATCCTATTGAAGAGCTCTTACTTTTCCAATTTTATAGATGACGGAACAGATGGTTAGAGAGGTTAAATAGCTTGCTCAAGGTCAAATGGCTAAGAATATTCTCCAGGGCTCTTGAACTCTCCTGCCAACTTTCCCATTGTTATTGTTGCTTCATCTTCCCCCACCACTGATGAGTTTCCTTCACGTGGTGGAATATGGTTTTGAGGAGCATCCTGGGGTCACATTTTACAGCTCATGCAGTAACTGACCTCGACCCCAGGCTGGGAATCCAGGGAAGGCCTCACCCTGGCGCCTGCGATCACGAACACGCATTTGTGTGTGCATGTAGGGGCTGGTTACAGTGACTCGCAGTCTCACCAGAACCTCAAGGACTGGGGAAAGACTAGTTTCCCAAAGAAAGAGAGTCGAGGAGTTGCTACAAGAGTCGAGGCAAGAAAGCTCCTAGGGCAGAATGCGGAACTGGGGTTAAACCCGCAGGAGACAGCTCTCTGCCAGTGCGCACCCCACTATGCCCTACTGTCTCAAAATCTACAGGCTTAAAAACAGGGGAGAAGAAAGACAACAGGGCTGAAAAGAGATGAGGGTTCCAAGCCACTCTGGGCCCTCTCAGTCACGAAGATGGAAGGGAGAGTGCCTGGCTCTGAAGCCTCACCCCTTGGCTCATGAAGAGTGCAGACCAAGAGCTCCTCTCCAGGCCTGGAGACCAGGGTGGGCGCTGTGCTCCTGAAATCAAATGGTGCAGGCGGGACAGGGACCAGCATGAATTACTGCATAGTATTTTTTTTTTAATTAAAAAGTAAACAAGACACGTAACAATGTATGTATAAATTTTTGTATGGGAAAAAATAGAATACCTTGTTAAAAAAAATAAACAAGAAAAAATACTAAAAAGAAAATAGGCAGGAATCCAGAATGCAGTAACAACCGAGCAGCAGTACCCACCCCCAAGGTCCGGCCACCACCCGCTGCCTGTGGGCTTTGGGGGAAGGTCAGACACCGAGGAAGGAGGTTAAATGCTCTGCTCCAAGCAGTGAGTGAATCCACACAGGCCTCGGGGACACCTGGGCCACCCCGAGCGAGTACACAGGCCCTGGCAATGTCCAGACCAGGATGGATGCCCCGCCTTGCGCTTCCCTGAATAGAAAGCGCTCTTTGGCGTGTCTATTCCTCTGCCTTTCAAGGGAAGCCATGAGCTCAAACTGGATTTAATTGTCTAAACTCCGTGATGACGGAAAAAAAACCACTTTGAAAACTCATCAGCTCTTTATCATGACCAGCCCCAGGGCCTCAGTGAAATGAAGCGCTGAACAAGCCAGAGTTAAAGCCCAAAGTGACGTTTCTCTGTGAATTTTTGCTTGTGGTGCAATCTTAATGCCGACTAGCTACTTGATCTCTAGTGTCCCTGGGGGATTTTAGGGATCAGAAATGAGAGATCATTTGGAGTTTGGGTTTATTAGATGTGTGCAGCTGCCCCAAGTTGCCTCCTTCTCAAGGGAGCTGAAACCCGCCATGGCGGCCCACTGGTTTTTCCCTGGCACTCCAGCTGCAGCCCACCCCAAGTATTACATGTCTCAATTGTTCGTGTGTTTTTGTTTCATGTCTTAGCTTGTTATTATGAAATTACTCAAGAAAATGAAATCCAAACAGGATAGAATGGTATGAAAGTTTCTTACCCACTTCCCAAGGATAACCACTTGTTTTGAATTCTTCTGAGGGTTCCCTCCTTAATTTTAAGTAATATAGGCATACTTTCATTTCTTGATTCAGCAACTTTGAAATGTACAGGTGATTTTATGCAATGAAAGATGAGGCATGTAATGGACTTACACCTCTTGTCCCTCCCTCCCTCCCTCCCGTTTTTATTCTATTTTTATGTTTAAGTCTCTCATTTGTTCTTTATATTTTTAACACATACATATGTAGACAGTATTTCATGAGCTCCCAGGATGTATATAAAGGAATTAGCACTTACAGTAGCCCCCCCACCCCAATCCGCTGTTTCACTTACCTTGGTTTCAGTGACCCCTAGTCAACTGAGGTCCAAAAAGGTTAAAGGAGTAAGGTGATAAAATCTCACACCTTCCCGGGGACCACATTCACATAACTTTTATTAGAGTATATTACAATTGTTCTAACATTACTTACTGTTAACCTCTTACTGTGCCTATTTTATAAATTAAACTTCATCATAGGTATGCATATATAGGTCAAAACATAGTATACACCAGGTTTGGTACTATCCAAGATTTCAGGCATCCACGGTGGGGGGTGGGGGTGTGCATCTTGGAATGCATCCCCTGCGGATATGGGGGGGACTACCGTACACTCCCCTCTACTTCTTTCCCCTCACACAATCTTCTGAATTTTGTCAAGTTTCCTAAAATGTACATTCTGGGCTGTAACTCTAATTGTCTTTGCTAAACTCTTCTCATTGTTCTAATGTGGATAGATTGTTTTCCAGGTTGCTTCAGAGCTAGAGATCCTGAGACTTTTTAATTATAATAGATTTGTTCTACTTGCTCTTGCCAAGGGTCTTGGTTATCTAGTGCTGCTATAACAGAAATACCACAAGTGGATGGCTTTGACAAAGAGAAATTTATTCTCTCACAGTCTAGGAGGCTAGAAGTCCATATTCAGGGTGCCAGCCCCAGGGGAAGGCTTTCTCTCTCTGTCGGCTCTGGCAGAAGGTCCTTGACATCAGTCTTCCCGCGTAGAGGAGCTTCTCAGCACAGGGACCCCGGGTCCAAAGGACGTGCTGTTCTCCTTGCTCGTTTCTTGGTAGTATGAGGTCCTCTTGTCTCTCTGCTCACTTCTCTCTTATATCTCAAAAGAGATTGATTTAAAACACAACCTAATCTTAGAGATTGAGTCCTGCCTCATTAACATAATTGCCACTAATCCCACCTCATTAACATCATAGAGCTAGGATTTACAACACACAGGAAAATCACATCAGATGACAAAATGGTGGACAGACAGTACTGGGAATCATGGCCTAGCCAAGTTAAGACATTTTGGGCGGACACAATTCAATCCATGACACCAAGTATGCTCTGAGGTAAATTTTTCAAAGAAGGGTTTGTGGAAAGCAAAGTTTTCGAGTCCTTGCTAGTCTGAACATCTTTATTTTGCCTTCTCACTTCTTCATTGATAGACCTCAGTGTTGCTACAGGGAAATCTGGTGATCCTCAGAAAGAAGAAGGAATGATCAGAGCAATAATACAAGATAATTTCCCAGAGCTGAAGAAATGCATGTCTTCAGAACAAAAATATTCACTGAGGGCTGTGAGGTATGACAGTATTAATGTTAAAAAAAAACAAACTTACTTCAAAACATCAAGAATGAAGAGATTATTCCTTTTTCAATTACTGAGGTAAAATTTACATAAAATTGACCATTTTAAGTGAACAATTCAGTGACATTTAGTACGCTCACAATGTTGTGCAACCATCACCTCTATCTAGTTTCAAAACATTTTCATCACCCCAAAAGGAAACCCCTCCTCCCAGCCCGACAACCACCAGTCTGCTTTCTGTCTCTCTGGATTTGTCTATTCTGGATATTTCACATAAATGGAACCA
Source organism: Trichechus manatus latirostris (assembly GCF_000243295.1). Classification (NCBI taxonomy): domain Eukaryota; kingdom Metazoa; phylum Chordata; class Mammalia; order Sirenia; family Trichechidae; genus Trichechus; species Trichechus manatus. Next base: position 7,626,614 of record NW_004444063.1, read on the forward strand.
TACACTATGTGGCCTTTTGTGTCAGGCTTTCACTTAGCATAATGTTTTCAAGATTCATCCGTGTTGTATCAGTACTTCATTCCTTCTTATGGCTGAATAATATTCCAGTGTATTGATATACCATATTTTCTTTATTCATTCTTAAGCTAATGAACATTCGGACTGTTTCCACCTTTTGGCTAAGTGAAATCAGACTGCAAGTTTTTGAGTACCTGCTTCCAATTTGGGGGGAGAGGGTGGAATATACCTAGGAGTTATATGGTAATTGTGTAACTTTTTACAAATTGTTTTCCTTCACTTGCAGTATGAAATAAATGCTCGGCAGGTACACATGCACACACTCAAGCAGCCTGGGTAAGAGCTGAGACTGCAGAGGGCCCTTTAGCTCCCAGCCGGGGTAGAAGTGCAGCTAGGGGCGAAGGAGCTCAGGCAAAGTCGCGGCCCCACGTGGCCTCTCCAACTTGCCCCCTGCCCTCTCCCGCTTGCCCTCAAAGAGGACTTGAGCTCAAAGACCAACTCTGAGTGTGGGCTGGGGCTCTTGCTTCAGCCCAGGAACAGGGAACAGGAAGAGACACTGTCTGCACTAGTGAGGGCCCACATACCCCAAACCAGCCTCACTGGGACAGGGACGGGGTGGGGAGGGGGTGCAGTTATGCCTTGAAGCGAGACGTGCCCTCAGCCACCCCATCCAACACCAGCTGCTCTCACTGTCCCTCTCCTTCCACAATGTGTGTGCATAATCCTTGCTCTCTATTCGACTCTGTATCTTTATTTTAGGAAGCAAAGCTCTATAATTTCTTCCAATGCCAATGGGGGGCATTCACACACACACTTGCATACTTGCGACGCAGTTGCTCTTGCCGCTGAGCCCCTGGTGCCACCATAGCCTGCAGGTGCAGTGGCTGCAGCAAGGAGTCCAGCCGCTTGTGGATGACGACCTGGCACTCCAGCAACACGTCCCCCTCACTCAGCAGCGTGTGCACGTGTGAGGGCCTGTGCTCAAACTTCCAAGTCCTGGGCCCTGGCGGGGAGGGAAGCGCAGCTCCCCACAGTCTGGGCTTATCGCCCAGGGGTCCGGTAAGTGGGGGCAATGTCCTCAGTTTAACTTTTTGAGGAACCGCCAATTTTCACAGCAGCTGCACCATTTTACATTCCCACTAGCAACGCATGAGTTTCAATTCCTCCACATCTCACCAGCATTTATTTTCCTTTTATTAATATTAGTCATCCCAATCAGTATGAAGTGGTTTGGTACCTCATTGTGATGATCATTTCTTTTTGATACTCCTGTGGAAGCATTTTCCTTGCTTTCTTTTTGTGAAACTCCTATCAGTCACATTAGGCCACCTGAATCCTCCATTTCCTTTAGCTTCTCATCTCATCTCTCCTGTCACTTGCCAGAGAAATTTTTTCCCTAAAATAGCTATCTGATCATGTTAGTTCCCTTCAGGGATATGAATGGAAAAAGCAGGGGAGAAAGAACTCCTTGTTCTCCTTCTTCTGTCTGGGTTCTTCCAAAAGCAGCTCTTTTCAGCTTTTATCTGTGCGCCAACTGGGCGTGTCCCTCAGGGGTCTGAGTGAGGTATCCACCAGCAGCAAGGCCCCCTCAGAGGTCTGAGTACCAAGTGTGAGATGCATTCCACTCCCAGAAATGTGAAGAGGCCCTCTTGGAGGTCCTGGCCCCAGACATGCAGTGGCCCTCATCAAAGGACCTAACCTGCCTCGGCCTTTCTGAGCTCCTGGGCTCTGGGTACATCACCTCTCCCTCGCTGCTCCTAGGGTTGGCAGCTGTTCTGGTAGCTGGGGGCTCTGCAGTGGCCACTCTACTCTTTTAGCCTTTCAACATATGTGCAACTATTTCCCTGCATCAAATCTCCAATATTTGAAATACCTAGTATGGTGCTCCCCTAGTGGCACAAAGGTTAAACACTTGGTTGCTACGCAAAAGGTTGGTGGTTCAAACCCACCCGTAGATCTGTGGGAGAAAGAAAGACCTGGGGATCTGCTCCCATAAAGATTTATCGTCTAGAAAACTTTGTGGGGTAGTTCTACTCTGTCACATGGGGTCGATATGAGTCCGAGTAGATTCAACGGCCCCCTACAACAATAACAATATGGTTTCAATTTCCTGACTGGATTTTGGCTGACAGAGGAGAGACTGATCTTCTGGGGCCTCACTTCAACCAGCTCTATAGGACTGTGTCTCTCAGGTAACTGGAAAGGTGGCTCTGTGTTCCTCATCTCATAGGGATGATCTCTTGTTCAATGTTGCCAGAGTTGAGGGGTCCGGCTTTACATCCTTCTAGAAGGCAGAATGCCTAGAACCTTTAAAAACCAGAAAAACTGCAAAGAAGAGGTAAAAAGTCATTACATTTTTTACTTCTGACAAAGCCACCCAGATTTACAGAATCCCAAACGGGATGATTGAGTTGAACCTCTTTCCAAAGTCTTGTAATGTCTATTTTGTCCCATAAAAGAATTTCACTAGTGTCTGTAGGTTTTATTTCCCTCCGCTTTCCACTGCCTGGACAGCTACAGGAAATAAGTGACTAAATCTTTTCTCTGTGGATGTAGTCACATCCCACCTGTGCACAACGGAGCTAAGGCCACAGGCTGGCTAGACAACCGCACATCCGGATCAGCTATGACTGCAACCCAGAAAACAGCAACTGGAGTTTCCCGACACTGCCGGCGCTGCAATGTCCAACAGACCACGTCCCAGGCAGGTCCATGCTCTTGATCAGAGCTCCCTGCGGGGCAGCCCACCACAGCACCAGCGGTAGGTGGGTGGCCATCTAGGTGCATGGGCTAAGACTATGATCTGAGGTAAAGGATTCAGTGCGCTCACACAAAGGGTGAATGTGTTTAGATGGCTTAAAATATGAATGCTCTAAGCAGATGGCCTAGGTGGGGCTTTGAATAGCTGAAAGAAGCTGGTCCTTTAAGGAGTAAAATGAACAGAGCTGAGGAATCCTTTCTGGGCCCTGCAGGCTCAGGGGTGTTTACAGCCGAGGGCGGCTGAGTTGCTGACGGCACCAGTTTAGTGAGTCTGAAAGCTCTAGCGGGCTCTGGAGCTTGGGTTTACAGGAGGGGAAACTTGGGGTTAGAACTCAGCATTAACTGTTTTGCTGACCTTCGCTTCCAATGAAACAAAATCATCCTTTCTTTAATACATAAATCACCACTCTTTCAGCAACTGCTCGTAAGGTCCCAGGGCAAACACATGGCTCTTCTTACACAGGGAGTAATGGTCTTCCTAAACACCAAAGTTCTTTTGTTTTTTTTTAAATGGGTACCAAGGGCAGGCCAGACGAAAACTACCGAGATAATGGGCAAGGAGAGGTGAGGGCAGAAGGAAAACGAGCCTGGGGGTGCATATATCTGGGAGAAAACATTAAAAAACTCTTACAGTCTAGGAAAACATCATAAAAAACAAAAGGCGCTATAATGTAAAAAGTCAGATCAAGATGAGGCATTTAACTGGTTTCAATTCTCTCTTAATGGATCATTCTGGATGAAGACAATAAATGCAAAATAAAACTTTAATAGCTTTCTTTCCAGTCTGCTGAAAGTGTACTTTAAGCAGAGGATATATCATCTTTTTCTTGTCTATATTCATTTTGTAAATTTTTACATTTTCACAAGTTTTAGCAAATTCCCGTCTGTCTGGGACATTATTCGTATAGACCTGTCCTACTTCTTTTGTCTTATGTGCCCGTCCTTCCTCTTGTTATGCATGTCCTTTCAAACCATGAGCTCAAAATAAAGCTCTGGATATACCAACACCAGTTTTTTCAGACACTTCTTCTCTTTCCTTAATTGGAACAATATCTAGTTGGATATCAGAATTTTATTTTTAAAAGAACTTCATCCTAAGCCACATTTCCTTTTCAAGTCTAAGGGATGAGGGTAGAAGCTACCAAAACTTTAAAAACCACTCAGTATTTTTTATTTTTCAATTTTTAGAATATGTGGCGATTCTTATAACTAAACCTAATTGTATCTACTCTAAGTATGTAACTAATAAAACACTCACTGACCTTATGCACACAGTCTAATGCAGTGAACTCCTTCAGGATGTACCTGGTGAGGATGCACACAGATCTTCTCTACCCCTAACCCGGGTTTTCTCAACTGTGGCATGACATTTTGGGCTGAATAAATCTGTTGTGGGGCTGTCCTGTGCATTGTAGGATGCTTCTACCACTATATGCCAGTAGCATCCCCCCTCCAAGTTGTGACAACCAAAAATGTCTCCAGACATTCCAAATATTCCCTGGGGAGCAAAATCTCTCCGATGGGAATCACTGTCCTAAACTCTTTTAGAAGCAAACTCTTCAAACCAGCTTTGTCTAAGCTTTCTGTGATGAAAATGTTCTGTAACTGTCCAAGATGGTAGATAGAGCTATACAAAGCTATACGGCACTGAAAATGCGGCTGATACAACTGAAGAACAGACTTTTTTCATTTTATTTTCTCACTCCTTGCCAAATTTTTATTTTAAAAAATTTCAAAGCTATAGATTTGTAAAAATAGTATAGTACACACCCATATACCCTTCACCTGGATTTACCAATTGCTAGTATTTTGTCACATCTCCTTTCTCTCTCTATAAACGCAGATTTTCTGAACCATTTGAGAGAAACTCGCAGACCTAAATACTTACTCTTACATAACCATGGTACAATGATTACATTTAGGAAACTCAACAATGATACAGTACTATTATCTAATATATAGTTCACATTCAAATTTCCTCAGTTGTCCCCATAAAGTCCTTCATAGGACTTTATCAACAATAATCCAGGCTGTTGCATTGCATTTAATCATATCTCCTTGATCTCTCTCTTTTTTTATTGTGGTAAATATATATACAACAAAACATCTGCCATTTCAACTTTTCACATGGACAGTTCAGTGACATTGTGTTCATCTATCACCCTTATCCGTTGTTTCATTTTAATTAATTTAAATTCTGCATATACTACTGTGAGGACAAGAAGCTTCAGCACTGAAATTGAGTAGGTAATTTGATTCCTTTATTAAAAATCAGTTATCATTTGCAATGCTGACATGCAGCAAAATCTTGGAGGAACAAGATACTAATAAATTAAAAAAAAAAAAAAAAAAAAGGAACTCTATAAAAAAAAAAAAAAAAAAAAAAACCAAAAAAAATAAAAAAAAAAAAAAAAAAACTCCTCACCTCATTTCCACTTTTTATCTACCTTTCCTGAATAACTTTCACCTCACCATATATATTTTTCTTATAAAAAGTCTTATTTTCAACCATTTAAAGTCCATTCTGAGTAGGCACTTGTAAAATTATAAGTATACTGTAAAGTTAAAGATTGCAATTCTAGAAGTTTAAATCCCCCTGTAAAGAGAAAAGTGATAAATTAATTTTGCATGACAGAAGCTATAACTGAAAATACCAGAATGCTAAAAAAGTGCTCTAGATAAACTCTGGTAAGTAATTCCTTGAAAGAAAAGAAAAACCAAGCGGATCAAAAGAAAGGAAAAACCAAACCAGGATTGAAAGAAAACATTTATTGAATCAAAATCAATACTTTCTTTTTAATATCTACAAGCCAACACTGACCTCACTTTATTCAAGAATGAACACAATGTACAAAAAAAGTATGCTTATATTATAAAAATATGTCAATTTTATCTTCTGGGAGTGAGCAGACCTCATTTTAAACAAAATCAAGGCAAACTTGCTCTCTATAATGAAACTGCTATAATTTAATAACAAATGTGAAAGCTAATGTACTCACAAGGTATTTTTAAAGGCTCACTGATAACGCTGCCTTGGAAATGCTGAACCCAAATCACTACAGTTTTAACGTTTCCATTTTATGCTTATTGGCACCACTTTGTGCCTGCATCTTGGAAAAGTACCTCTTTTATAGAACGCAGATCACTGTTAACAGAATCCATCTGATTAGTTAAAAATCCTCATTTGGTTTCCCTTGCTTAACAGTTGTTAACATGTATTTTGGCAAAATATTAACAGCCTAATGAATTCTGAGTTGAAAATAGTATTTATTTAATTAGCTTCCATTTAAAAATGAGATTCATTGCTATGTGGGTAAATGACCCTCTGAGATTTATGATCCAACTTACGTATGTGGGAAAGCTGCCTCCTTCCACACTCTCAAATATTCTCAAGCTTCCCTAAAAAATGTATGTCCAAGGTTAACATTCTATCACTTTTTGGTAGTTTTCTTATTTCTTGAATTCACTGGCATGCTCCCAGGAGCCCTGGCGTGGGCTCTTGTACACCGTGTGGTTACTGTGCAGCCATGGCATCCTGGTGGCTGCAGAATGGTTACGGGCCAAAGAGCTCAGCCTTGGCCTGCCCTGGAGATACACTCCAACGCTCGCTGCTATAGTTGGTCCTTGGAGAGACAAAAAGTATAGCAGATTGGAGAAAAAAAAAAAAGAGTAAAATCATGAACTGGGGAGAAGGGCCCACAGCTCCTTCTATTGTCCCAGGAGTTATGTGGTAAGTGCAAAACTTGTGCTAATCTTAAAATCAAAGCAGGAGCAGACTCACTAGCATCCATGCTGACAATGCCCATAAAATGCAATCTGTCTTTTAAATGGCTTGAACACAGCAGTGTCCCTGGCGGGAAAAGGATTCTGGCTGGGCGGGATGACAATGGTACTCAGGTATTTGAAAGAGCACGCTGTCCACACAGTGAATTAACGACAACAGATGAATTAAAGTTCAGAAGTTAATGAACAGCAAAACATCTATTTTGATTACTAATTATGTGACTCTGAAGAGTCCAAACCTTCTTCCTAGACTGAGTGTCTCTGTGCTTGGGACTGCCACCTATGAAGGCTCAAAACTGCAGAAATACAGGGATAATCTGTGCCCACAGTACTGGGCAACTTAACTTCAAAATAACAAGAGGAGATATGCTTTCATGTTTTGCTTACAACCTAACATTTGTTCAGCTACCTTTCATAAGAACCTGGGACTGAGGTGAGGGGAAAGGGAAAAATACAAGAAGGTAGCAGAGAAAATGATCGCTGTTTCTTTATTCAATTACCTGATTCCTTATAGTCCCTAAATATGTTTTCAACTAAGCCCTGTTTGCTGCATGAAATGTTAATCTACCAACTTAGTTAGATATGTCTGAAGTGGACATATGGTTTAAATGTTTTAATGTTAAGGGAAGGAGAAGCATTTACAGAAATATTTGAAATGGTATAATATTAAAATACATCGTTCACAATTTGTGAAGGATAAACATATTTTGGAACCTGAGCAAATGCTTCTGACCAACACCACAAAAAGTCACTATATGTGTTGTTCTCACTGGCAATGATTCAGCCAGGTGACTGTGTTGCTCTTGGCAACTTCCATGACCCCCAAAATATGTGGACTACAGAAAGGCCAATGACTCTAGAAGCCTGCAGTTAGTAGTATAGGCTGGAAGTTGAACACACTGCTGCTGGGAACGATTAGATACCATCATATTAAACATAAAATACAAGTAAGAATAAAAGAGAATGAGTACACAAAGAAATAAACAGCTAACAGCAGGACTATGCTCAGAATCAGACTGGGTGTGAGTTTAACCACAACGCTCAGATACATATCACAGTCTGCTCTCAGATCACAGGTCCTTGCTCTCAAAATAAATATACTGAACATTTACAACAGAATGAATGCCTTACAAAAATGCAAGCTTTTCTTTTATTGCAATTCTAATCAAATAGATCAAAAAGTCATACTTCTAAATAAGCTACAAGTTAGCTTTTCCTGTGAAACCCGTGTGACTTGGTGCCACAGTGAAACTTTTTCTATCTAATAGCAGCAGTATGGCAGCCCATGGCAGCAAAGAACTTCTGATTTCTGGCACCTGTGGGCTCCCAGACAAAGCAACTCCATAAAGCCATGCCGGGATCTACCCTGCTGAAGTTTCAAATGAATAAAAATGACCATTGTGCTTATGGGTCTCACACCTTCCGAAATATACATAAATGGTGACAGGTTAGCAAATACTAGTAGATCCTTGCTTATCAATAAAATCATAAGGCAGAGCGCCGGAAGTGGAAAGAGAAATGTTTAAAATGGAAAAAAGATCTCAAAATGGTGCTAGCATTCACGAAAAAGATCATGCTAAGATCAGATCCATATTGATTTAAAAACTGAAAATTAAGCCACAATCCAAAGAACTCTGTCCATGAGTCCAAAGGCATGCATGCCAGCTGAAGAAAACGCAGTATTCATCCGACCACAGCTTCTTCAAAGCAGAACAGTAACGCATCACTGGGGTAATCACAAGAGGGTGAGCAAGACGTCATCACACTTCTTTTTTGTAATTTAAAAAAAAAAAAGCAATCACAAGACAAAAAAATTAAAGAATAATGGAAAGAGAAAATACAGAAATTCACAATGACCTATAAAACCAAGAGAAAAATCAAAATTATTTTTACACTTTCAAGGATCATCCTTTATAAAGCTATCTTTTTTAATTTAAAAAGTTTATAATGAAAGATGATGAATTTTAAAATATAAAGATTTATAAATCAGTGTTAAAACATAAAACTACTTCACTACTCATGCGAGTACCCACAGTATTTCTTATTTAAAGGACACACAGAGGCATCTTGTCACCAGAATCTCAGCCAAAGCCTCTCCTACACCCAGATGTCTTAAGCATGAAAGTTCTTCATGAGGAAGAGTAACTTAAAACTAATATTTAAAATGCAGTAAGTGCCTAAGATCGTCATTTGAAAGACTTGGCTAAGTATTTTTGCCTTTTCTAATAAGTTCACAGTTAAAAACTAAATAAGTAAAAGAACAAACTATATTCTTTTAGCCCAAAAGCTTAATTAAGGCTGTGTGTGGTGTCAGCTGTTCGTGGGCCGTGTGAAGCGGCCCTGAGGTACTCACGGGAGCCCCAGGCTATCCGGCCTTCGTATCCACGAGCTGCATCTGCACGTTGGCAGCCATCCCGCCTCCGTAGCCTCCCTTGGACTGCATCTGGTTCTGAATGGAGCTAACCTGAAACAAGACAAAAACACAGTAAGGTGAAAAAATGGAAGTCAGGAACTAGGTCAAATGCAAATAGTGATTCTTTATTTTTCCTTTTTTCTCAGAAGGGCATTTCTAAGTGTGCACTTAGAAATTTAATTTTTTTCTGCTTATAGGGGCAAATGGTAAGGCAGTAATTGGAACATTTTTTGGCCACGACTCCTCCTCTGCCATACTTCCTTTACTTCACACTTACTAAAAGAAAAGCCAGCGTTATAATTCACAAGGCACTTGGTTACATTTCAACAACAATCAAAAGACAAACTCAACCTTCTGTTCCTCAACCTCAAGAATCTTAATTTGCAGATCCCTCCCATACATGACCACCTCCATTAGACTAGAATCAGAAACAAAAAAATAAGCATGAATGAAACTGGACTAGCCAAAGGTAAATCTTAAAAAGTTCATGTGGTAAAATGTACATACTTGATACAATCTTAACACAGTCTGACAATTGTAAAAAGGAGTCTAAGAGCCAAAGACTTGGACTGCATTCCAGGTATATTTGTTTATTAATATTGTAACTCTGGGTGAATTACTTATTCTCCATGAATATCAGGCTTTGTATCTGTGCTATTTTCTGATAGATTGTGAGATATATAAATGCTGAGTTATTTTCTTACTTTTTAAAATATCCCCAGATTCTAGAACAGTACTAAACGCACAATAGATACTTGCCAAACAAAGGCCCGTAAAGTCATTTGCAAACTGTAAAGTGCTTTTACCTTAACATTACTATTCCGATCTTAGTTCATACAGACTGCAAGCAGCTGGGAAGCAGAGAATGAGAGACTCAGGTTAGATTGCTTGAAAAAGGATCACCAACAGCAAGAAGATTTTGGAGGTGATGTCCTAACAGAGAAGAGTCAGAAAGCTCTCACCATCTAGTCTGGTATCATATGGAATCAGCTCAAAGGGCCCTTCACACATCCACGACTCTGGGAGCTGGGGGAAGGGGCATCATCCATCCATTCATCAGATAGTTACTGAGCACTTACTGTAATATAAAGCATGAGCTAGGTGCTTAAGATTAATGATTCTGAATCAATAAAGTAAAAAGACTTGCCTAAGTTACTTCTGGAATAAACCTGGCTATAAATATATTCTAATAAAAGAGAAGAGCAAAATATAAAATACATGGTTTATATGAATCCAAAAGAATTTAAATGAGAAAAAGTTTTAGCTCCTAAATGGGTACATTTTTACTGATCTGCAAAATTTACTTATGTGAAACATCTTACTCCAATGACATCAGGTAATGAGCTATTATTATAATACCATCTATATTTAATACTGGCTACTCTAGATAAGAGATTAAGAAAAAGAAATCTATACACCTATCTTTTTAAATGAACTTACTGATTTAATGCATACTGTGAGAAAGTCAAAGCCTGCCATATGCTATCAGTTCAGTCACTATTTTCCCCCTTATAAGCAACATCATGTTACGTGATTTCACCCTTGGTTTCAAATAAATTCCCATCTAACACAACAAAGAAGGATCAATAGTTGAAAAATACGTCCTTGGTAAGAGAAACGACAACGGAGATCACATGATAGAATTTGGTAAGACCAATGACCTATTCATTGGAAGTATCTTTTTTCAACAACATAAACAGGAACTATACCTGTGGACCATGCCAGATGGAATACATAGTAATCAAATCAACTACATCTGTGGAAAGAGATGATGGAAAAGCTCAATATCATCAATGCAGTCAGAATGAGGCCAGGAGCCAACTGTGGAACAGACCATCAATTGTTTATATTCGAGTTGAAGCTGAAGGAAATTAAAACAAGTCCATGAGAGCCAAAGTATAACCGTGAGTACATCCGACCTCAATTTAGAGACCCTCTCAATAGATTTGACACGTGGAACACTAATGACCAAAGACCAGACAAGTTATGGCATGAAATCAAGGAAATCATACATAAAGAAAGCAAAATGCCATTAAAAAGACAGGAAAGAAAGAAAAGACCAAAATGTATATCAGAAAAGACTCTGAAACTTGCTCTTGAAAGTACAGTAGCTAAAGTGAATAGAATAAAGTAAAAGAGCTGAACAGAAGATTTCAAAGGGCTATTCAAGAAGACAAAATAAAGTATTATAATGAAATGTGCAAAGACCTGGAGTTAGAAAACCAAAAGGGAAGAACACACTCAGCATTTCTCAAGCTGAAAGAACTGAAGAGAAAATTCAAGCCTCGAGTTATAATACTGAAGGATTGTATGGGCAAAATACTGAATGACACAGGAAGCATCAAAAGATGGAAGGAATACACAGAGTCACTGTACCAAAAAGATTTGGTTGATGTTCAACCATTTTAAGAGATAGCATATGATCAAGAACCAATGGTACTGAAGGAAGAAGTCCAAGCTGCACTGAAGGAACCGGCGAAAAACAAGGCTCCAGGAATTGACGGAATACCAATTGAGATGTTTCAACAAATGGATGCAATGCTGGAAGCGCTCACTCATCTATGTCAAGAAATTTGGAAGACAGCCACCTGGCCAATTAACTGGAAGAGACCTACATTTGTGCCCATTCTAAAGAAAAGTGATCCAACAGAATGTGGAAATTATTGAATAATATCGTTAATATCACATGCAAGTAAAATTTTGCTGAAGATCATTCAAAAACCATTGCAGCAGTACACTGACAGGGAACTGCCAGGAACTCAAGCAAGATTCAGAAGAGGGCGTGGAACAAGGTATATCATTGCTGATGTCAGATGGATCTTGGCTGAAAGCAGAGAATACTAGAAAGATGTTTACCTGTGTTTTACTGACTATGCATAAGCATTCGACTGTGAGGATCATGACAAATTATGGATAACACTGAGAAGAGTGGAAATTCTGGAATACGTAATTGTGTTCATGTGGAACCTGTACATAGACCAAAAAGCAGTCGTTCAAATAGAACAAGGAGATACTGCACGGTTTAAAATCAGGAAAGATGTATGTCAGGGTTGTATCCTTTCACCATACTTATTCAATCTGTATGCTGAACAAATAATCCAAGAAGCTGGACTATATGAAAAAGAACGGGGCACCAGAACTGGAGTAAGACTCATTAACCACCTGCGATATGCAGAAGACACATCCTTCCTTGCTGAAAGTGAAGAGTACTGATGAACATCAAAGGCTACAACCTTCAGTATGGATTATACCTCAGCATAAAGAAAACTAAAATCCTCGCAACTGGACAAATAAGCAACATTATGATAAACAGAGAAAAGACTGAAGTTGTCAAGTATTTCATTTCACTTGGATCCACAATCAATGCGCATGGAAGCAGCAGTCAAGAAATCAAAAGGCTTGTACTTTTGGAAAATGATACAGTGCTTCCTTGAAAAGCTAGAAATAGAAATACCATATGATCCAGCAATCCCAAGCCTAGGAATATATCCTACAGAAATAAGAGCCGTCACACAAATAGATATCCACACACCCATGTTCACTGCGCATTGTTCACAATTATTAGCAAAAAGATGGAAACAACCTAGGTGCCCATCAACAGATGAATGGATAAACAAATTATACTACGTACACACAATGGAATACTACCAAATGATAAAGAACAATGATGAATTTGCAAATCATCTCACAACATGGATAAATCTGGAGGGCATTATGCTGAGTGAAATAAGCCAACCATGAGAGGACAAATATTGTATGAGACCTCTACTATAAAAACTCATGAAAAAGTTTACACAAAAAAAGAAACAATCTTTGACGGTTACAAGGGAGGGGAGGGGTGGGAGGGAAAACCACTAAATAGACAATAGGTAAGTGGTAACTTTGGTGAAGGGTAAGACAGTACACAATACTGGTGAAGCCAGCACAACTTGTCCAAGGCCAAGGTCATAGAAGCTCCACAGACACATCCAAACTCCCTGAGGGACCAAATTACTGGGCTGAGGGTTCTGGATGGAAGGAAAAAAAAACAAAACAGAAATCAAAAGGCCCAGAAAAACCAGATGTTGCCCAGCTACCACCACTGACAGCTCTAACAGGGATCACAATAAGAGCCCCAGACAGAGAGGGAGAAAAATGTACAACAAAATTCAAACTCACAAAAAAAAAAAAAAAAAAAAAAAAACAGATTTACTGGTATGACAGAGACTGAAGGAACCCTGAGACTATAGCCTCTGGACAACCTGCTAACTCAGAACTGAAATCACTCCTGAAGCCCACTTGACAAAGATTAGACAGGCCTATAAAACAATCAATAACACAGGTGAGGAACCGGCTTCTTAGTTCAATCAAATATAAGAGACCAAGTAGTCAACTCCTTGCCAAAAGCAAGGCAAGAAGGCAAGAAGGGACAGGAAAACTGGACGAATGGACACAGAGAAGCTGGAGTGAAAAGGGGCAGAGTGCTGTCACATTGCGGAGATTGCAACCGATGTCACAAAACAATATGTGTATAAATTTTTGAATGAGAAACTAACCAAGCTGTAAACTTTAACCTAAAACACAATAAAATTAAAAAGAAACTTAGCTTCTTGGTCTGAGTGTATAAGTGAAAGGAAAGAAATTTAGATACCATGGGGATACAAAAAGGAAAGTGGGTATTTCAAACATTTCACACCAAACTTAGGCTGTACTAACCGAGAAATAATAAAATCACATTTGAGGGGGGAAAAAAAAGAAAGAAATCAAATGACGTACTGCACTGGGCAAATCTGCTGCTGAAGACCTCTTTAGAATATACAAAAGCAAAGATGTCACTTTGAGGACTAAGGTGCGCCTCACCCAAGCCATGATATTTTCAATCATCTCATACGTATGTGAAAGCTGCACAAGGAAAAAGAAAGACCAAAGAATCGATGCATTTGAATTACGGTGTTGGTGAAGAATACTGAATATACCATGGACTGCCAGAAGAACAAACAAATCTGTCCTGGAAGAAGTACAGCCAGAATGCTCCCTGTAAGTGAGGGTGGTGAGACTTCGTCTCACGTACTTTGGACATGTTATCAGGAGGGACCAGTCCCTGGAAAAGGACATCATGGTGGGTAAAGTAGAGGGTCAGTGAAAAAGAGGAAGACCCTCAACAAAATGGACTGACACAGTGGCGGCAATAATGGGCTCAAACACAGCAACGACTGTGAGGATGGTGCGGGACCAGGCAGTGTTTTGTTGTTGTACACGGGGTCACTATGAGTTGGAACCGACTCGATGGCACATAACAACAACAACAACACAGTATGTTAGCTTTTACGGGTATTTTAGGCCTATTTAAAAAGCAACAAAAACAGTATCACTTTAATATTTTTAAATTGTGTATCCTTAATGCTATGTAGATTCTAAGAAGAAAAATAAGTGTTGACGTTCTTCAATTTCAAACAAGATGATTTAGTTTCTGCACTGTAAGCAAACCCCCTCGGTGTTAAGACTGAATGTATTATTGTGACTGTGGATAGACAATATTTTAATACAATAGGGTTATATTATTGAAAGGGTCACAAAATCTTTTGTGGCTACAAGTTAGTATGAAATGTACTCAGGACGAACAGTATTTTGGGGGAAAAAGAAATTACAAGTCACCTGCCCCTTGAATAATACAGTTTAGGCACAACTGTTTCATCAAGCCATGTTCATAAAACTACTGCTCATTTTCTAAGACTAGATAAAACTTAGGACAAAATATTTACTTTGGACAAACAGCATATCTGTTTATGGTTTTGTCTTATTTGCACTTATTGAAATTGCATAGAGGAATATAATTTCTCTCACCAGACCAGGCTTATACACTTTAGAACTATCAGTGACCTGTTCAGCAGACCTACTGACGGAACGATACCCTGCCTAACGGTAAGAAAAGAGCTCAGTGTTCTGTGGGGGTGAGGTGTGGAACATCCCTTTCAAGACAACAAACTAACGTATGAAATGACTACAAAAAGTCTGTGGGGAGACATATTCGGTTTTAAAGAGTGAAAACACTGCAGAAGAAATCCATTTCAGTAAGCTGAGAAGGCTGTCTGGAGACTGCAGGGCAAAACTCTACAATAGCTGAGGCCCTGTCTTGATCCTGCCTCTACGGTGAGCTGAAGAAGCAGACATGGTAGCCCTGCAAAGCACGGTCATAAAATTCTACCTAAATTTATGGCAAACCAAAAAGCAAAGTACAGGCAGTTCCTGGGCTACCAATATCCGATTTACGTACAACCCGTAGTTACAAACCAATCTACATAAAGCCTATTATATTAAAAACTGGAGGTACGTACAATGGTTCATAATAACAAATGGGCACTATTATTATTACTGTACTATTCTGTTAAAGATATTTTAGTATATCTGGAAGTGCTTCTTTACTTTTTTTAATGCATAGAAAGGTACACTATATACTAAGACAAATATTTGACTAACTGATGTTAGATACGAACTGTACCTAACTGTTCTGACATACATACAAATTTGACTTAAAGACCGACTTAGGAACGGAACTCATTCGTAATCCGGGAACTGCCTGAACAACAATCACGGACTTTTCATTGGGGCAAAATGCCAGATAGGAATCTTTAAAGGAAATTCTGAAATGGGTATAAACAAGATTTAAAAGGTTAATAACACTGTGAACTAAAATTTAATTCTTCATACATGGTTAAATTAAAAAAAAAGTAAGTGGTGAAGAAGACATTTATTGATGAGAAAGAAACTAAAATCCCACATATATAATAAATTTGAAACCACTCACTATATATACAATATAATAATCAAGTAACAAAACTAACACGGTCCCATTTGGTTTCCTCACTCGGTGCTGATCCCGGAAACAAAGCTATTGAGTTATATTGTGACAGCAACATGACACCTCTTACGTTTCCACAAAAGCAGTCAAGTGAAACAGAGTACTTTTCCCACAGATTTAAAACAAACAAGCTGTTTCCTTTCCAGAAAGCTACAAATATCATTCCTTTGCTTACCTAGTAACTGCAGTGACAAACTTGTTTGCAGTATCCAGGATATTCATCTACCTACCTTAGAAGTCCCTGTTCTCTTGTGAAGTCTGTCATTAATGCTGTCCAGTGAGTGAGTATATGAGTCATGATTTGTGTTTACAAAGCCTTACTGGCTTTCTGGTCCTAAACACTTTGCAGATAATGCAGACACACTTGCTTACTTCAGGAACGGGGAACAGAGGCCCTCAGTGCTTAGCGGCTTAAGGGCAAAAACAAGGTGAGTACCACTAAGAACCTCCATTTGGCGGTGCTTCTATTATACTACAGTTTTTCTCTTAGATGAAAATCAAAGAATAAAAGGTCAGCTGAGTAAATCTAAAGTTTGTTCTGAAATTCACCAAAACGTCTATCTAAAAGAAAATAAACTTTCCTTCCTTACTTCTGGTTCTTCATATTCTGACAAACGTGACAAATTTTTGCTACCTTGCCCTGAAGGGATATGTACAAATTAGAATCTGCAGCTTAGTGCACTAAAGCTTATATTATGGTAATAAATAAATCACAAACATTCTAATATCATCAGGTAAACGCTAATATTTTATAAATAAATACAATAAAAATGTCTGTAAAAGGCAACTAACTGGACTTAAGAGAACAAAAAATCATTAAAAGGCTGATCTCCAAGCCCTTTGGTAAGAGCATGGAGAATCCAGGGACATTAACCTCCATTCTGAACTCAAATCCTTCATTTATTCAGGGGAAAGAAGCTATGAAGAGCTTTAAGTACAAGAAACAGAAACAAATGCATAACGTGGCAAATGACTATTTTAGATGAGAGATTAATTTTTCATTACTCACTTCTCTTTTCAATGCTCACATTATATATTCATATTTGACATCCATAAATTCATTTAGCACAATGTTATCATTAAACACATATATGCATCAGTCTCACAGCATATGACTATGCCCCACGACCCTACCTGGATGCTCTGCCCAAGTACTTACTGAGTTCATTCCACTGAACAGGTCTCCTGATCCCACGTGAGCTGTGTGTACGAAGTTTGTTGGCTCTCCAATCATACTTCGGTCAATTCGCCGTCGCCTTTTCTAAAATATGGGGAACAATGTGTTGAAAAATTGATCTTATTAATAAAAGACTTCTGATGGATTTATACATTATGAATGATAACTTTGTTTAATAATATAATGAATTTGCCCAGGTTGCAAAAATCCTAAATGGTCGCCTGTCACAATTACCTCTTATGATGAAATCTCCAAAGGAAATACACACGCACAAGAAAATGATTGGTAAAGCAAAATAATAGGTTAGTATTTAGAACTTAACATATTATTTGATCTAGCTTTGGCCATCCACATATCACTTACATTTTACTCTTTAAAAAAAAAAATTGAGACAAATGTAAAAATATCATTAGTCAACAATCACCGTTAAGCAATGAATACAGTGTGACTTGAACATAACAATGATTTTAAACATTACTTTCTACTTTTCACCATTAACAAATTGATTGTATTTTGATGTTATTACTGATAGTCAATTACCCTTCCTCACTGGAATGAACCTGTCAGTCAGCTGCCCTGCATGGGAAAGATATGATCTTAGTCTATTCACTGTTTTCTGGTCTGTTCTGCCTGGTAACCAAGCTCTAGTCCAAACTCAGTCAGCTAGGCTGGGGCTTCTTGGCTCTTCGGAAATCTTGACACTCTCACGATGTGCTGGACTCTGTTTCCCAGTAACTTTAGCTACCAGCTGGAGTCCCTGCCCCTATCAATGTGCCCTACCACCTCATCAGAGGTACTGCCACACCTTGCTGCTGTGTGTCACTGATCATCTGAGATTTTTCCACAGATGATGGTTATCCTAGGTTAGTCCCAAGTTTTCCATGATTCCTTAGATACTGCAGTCTAATAGGCAGAGGCCAGTGGCACAGGCTGGGTTGGTGTCCGTATACTAGCTCTGCTTACCCTAGTTTACTTCTCCTTTAACAGTCTATTGCTCCTGAAATTGCAGCTTGCATCAAACCCACAGCAAATTATAAACCTACTTGATTAGGCTGCCCTTGAACATAATATTTCATGTCCACATCTACCGAAATCTCGGTATGCTCTTGACAAACCCTAAGAAAGTATCAAGAGAGACCCAAGTGACAGCTCTTTAAGGTTAGAACGTGACTTTCTAAAAGCCACAAAAACAAAGAGTACAAGGGTATTTTTTAAAAATTAGTATACTCTTTACTTCAGTACACCACATACTATTTCAGCACTTCGCTAACTTGTTTTTATTCAAATGCTTTTGTCTTCCCAACATAAGATCACAAGCTAGTTTAATTAGCATTTCGTAAATTCATATACCAATCTTGCTTTGTTCTTACTTTTTATTTTATCTTGGATATTTTCCCATACTCTTAAATATTCCTAATATTCTCAAGAACATTTTTTTATTTGTG
Source organism: Trichechus manatus latirostris (assembly GCF_000243295.1). Lineage (NCBI taxonomy): Eukaryota > Metazoa > Chordata > Mammalia > Sirenia > Trichechidae > Trichechus > Trichechus manatus. The sequence goes on from NW_004444063.1 coordinate 7,645,048, forward strand.
TTTTATTTTTTGTATTGTTGTAGTTTAAATGAAGCTTCCATTTCAAGTTAGTCTCCCATACAAAAATTTATACATACATTGTTAGATGACCCTAACTGCTCTCCCCATACTGTGACAGCATGCTCCTCCTTTCTACCCGATTCCCCATGTCCATTCAACCAGCTCCTAATGCTCTAACCTCCCATCTCACCTCCAGACAGAAGCTGCTCGTTTAGTCTCTTCTATCTACTTGAGCTAAGAGGCATACTCCTCATGAGTATCACTTTACGCCCCATAGTTCAGTCCAATCCCTGTCTGAAGAGTTGGCCTCGGGAACTGTTTTAGCTCTGGGCTGATAGAGAATCCGGGGGCCATACTTTCTGGGGTTCCTCCAGTATCAGTCAGACCATTAAGTCTGGTCTTCTTACTAGAATTTAAGTTCTGTACTCCACCTTTCTCCTGCTCCATCAGGGACTCTGTTGTGTTCCCTGTCAGGGTGGTCACAGGTGGTAGCTGGGCACCATCTAGTTCTTCTAGTCTCAGGCTGATGAAGTCTGTGTTTTATGTGGCCCCTTCTGTCTCTTGGGCTAATACTTTCCTTGTGTCCTTGCTGTTCTTCATTCTCTTTTACTCCAGGTGGTTGGGACCAACTGATGCATCTTAGATGGTCACTTGCAAGCGTTTAAGACTCCAGACTCCACTCACCAAAGTAGGATGCAGAACATTTTCTTAATAAGCTTTGTTATGCCAATTGACCTAGATGTCCCCTGAAAGCATTCTCTCCAGACCCCTCTCAGACCCCTGCTGATCAGATTTGTCATAGCCAAAAATTTTTTTCCAGTCTGTAGGTTATCTTTTTACTCTTTTGGTGAAGTCTTTTGATGAGCGTAAGTGTTGGATTTTTAGGAGCTCCCATTTATCTCTTCTCTCTTCTGGTGCTTGTGCATTGTTACTTATGGTTCGTATTATGTTTATGTCACGTATTAGGGCTCCTAGCGTTGTCCCTATTTTTTCTTCCGTGATCTTTATCATTTTCGATTTTATATTTAAGTCTTTTATCCATTTTGAGTTAGTTTTTGTGCATGGTGTGAGGTATGGGTCTTGTTTCAGTTTTTTTGCAGATGGATATCCAGTTATGCCAGCACCATTTGTTAAAGAGATGTCTTTTCCCCAATTAATGGACTTTGGGCCTTTGTCAAAGATCAGCTGCTCATAGATGAATTTATGCCTAGATTCTCAATTCTGTTCCATTGGTCTATGTATCTGTTGTTTTACCAGTACCAGGCTGTTTTGACTACTGTGGCGGTATAATAGGTTCTAAAATCAGGTAGTGTGAGGCCTCCCACTTTGTTCTTCTTGAGTAATGTTTTACTCATCTGGGGCCTCTTCCCTTTCCATATGAAGTTGGTGATTTGTTTCTCCATCTCATTAAAAAATGCCGGTGGAATTTGGATCGGGATGGCATTATATCTGTAGATCGCTTTGGGTACAACTGACATTTTCACAATGTTGGGTCTACCTATCCATTAGCAAGGTATGTTTTTCCACTTATGCAGGTCTCTTTTGGTTTCTTGCCGTAGTGTCTCGTAGTTTTCACTGTATAGGTCTCTGGTTAGATTTATTCCTAAGTAATTTATCTTCTTGGGGGCTACTGTAAATGGTACTGATTTGGTGATTTCCTCTTTGAGGTTCTTTGTTGGTGTAAAGGAATCCAACTGATTTTTGTATGTTCATCTTGTATCCTGAAACTTTGCCGATATCTTCCATTAGTTCCAGTAAGTTTTCTGGTGGACTCTCTGGGGTTTTCTGTGTAGAAGATCATAACATCTGCCAATAGATACTTTGATTTCTTCTCTACCAATTTGGATGCCCTTTATTTCTTTTTCTATCCTAATTGCTCTGGCTAGGACCTCCAGCACGATGTTGAATAAGAGTGGTGAGAAAGGGCATACTTGTCTGGTTCCTGTTCTCAAGGGGAATGCTTTCAAAAGTCTCTCCATTTAGGATGATGTTGGCTGTTGGCTTTGAATAAATGCCCTTAATTATATTGAGGAATTTCCCTTCTCTTTCTATTTTGCTGAGAGTTTTTATCATGAATGGGTGTCAGACTTTGTCAAATGCATTTTCTGCATCGACTGATAAGATCATGTGGTTCTTGTCTTTTATTTACGTGATGGATTACGTTGATTGTTTTCCTAATGTTGAACCATCCCTGCATACCTGGTATAAATCCCACTTGATCATGGTGAATTATTTTTTTGATATGTTGCTGAATTCTATTGGCTAGAATTTTGTTGAGGATTTTTGCATCAATGTTCATGAGGGATACTGGTAAGAACATTTTTTAAAAGAAAGTAAAAACTACCTCCCCCAATGCCTGTTAAGTTTGTTTTATTGCCTTCCAGGCTTTTCTCTATGAATTTAAATAGCTCTGTATCCATATACAATAGAGTCCCTGGGTGGTGCAAACAGTTATAGTCCACCCAGAGGTGCCCTGGGATAAGGGTCTGGCGATCAGCTTCCAAAACATCAGCCATTAAAAACTCTATGGAGGGCAGTTCTACTGTGACACACGTGGGTTTCCATGAGTCAGAGTCAACTCCATGGCAACTGGTTTATCCATACACACATATATATGCTTGTGGGTTTCTTTGAAAAAATTATACATTCTTCTACATATAAAAATATTAACACGATGGTAACTTTTCTCATCAATTCATATAGATTTACGAGGAGAGGAAATAAAACCCAATTTCTACACTTCAAAAAAAGATACCGTAATATATATATATACAATAGAAACATTATATATTATATATATATATCCATCCATATTTATGCATTATTTAATATAACTAGAAATTACACGTTTGTTGGTTTAGCATAGAGAATGAAATTAAACATTATTTTAAGATAATAAAATCCAAATTCTTGCCCAAGGCATAACAGGCTTTGATTTGGCTCCTGCCCCCCAGCCACCTCATCTCTGACAACTCTCACACTCACTCACTACGTGCCTACCAAGCATTTTCCAGGCTCAGACCATGTAATAAACCCGTTGTTGTCAACTGGATTCTGACTCACAGCAACCCAGTGAAAGAGAGCAGAACTTTCAAGGCTGTAATCTTTACTGAAGCAGGTTATCCTTCTCCCTTGGAGTGGCTGGTGGGTTTGAACCACTGGCCTTTCAGTTACCAATCAAGCACTTAACCACTGCACCACGAGGGCTCCTAGGCCATGAAATAGTCTTGTATAATTATATTGATCTCTTTCAGTTGCTAGGGATTCATTTATTTACTTTTTCATCTTCTCAAAGAACTAGCTTCGGTTTTATTAATTCTACTACCATCCTTTTATAAATAATTTTTACTTTTATAAATTTTCCGTTTTCTTTAACTTTATTGCACTTTTCCTATTTTTGAAGTAAAATGGTTTGTTCATTTTTGGCTTTCTTGTTCAGTTAGGTACACATTCAATATTACATATCTTTGTATATGTATGGATTTAACTTCATCCTGTAAGTTTTTATTGAGAAGTTCCCATATTTTCCATTATTTCTAAGTAATACAATTTCAATTTTTGATTTGCTATCTAATTCAAGGGATTTAAAAAATAGCTTCTTATTTTCCAAGTGGCTCATTCTCTTTCTTTTCTGGCAATCTATCATTGTTGTGTAACTTTTTTGCTGTACCGTCACAGAGTGTAATGTGAAAAATCTCCGATTTAGGGAATATACCAAGACTTTTCTTCGTGGACATTTTGTTGCATACCTTAATTTGCTGACTTAATTAATTCTCCCTCCATTCCTTTATTTCCCCCCATGCGCCGGTATTGGGAACGGTCTACATAATTTTAACATATGTTAACTCCAACATATACCTCTAACCAAATCATGCCTCTCCCTCCCACCTGACCTCACACAACTCCCAAACTGAGACCGTTGTCACAACTTTAGTCCTTCCCTTGCCCCACCTCCACTTCCGGGTTTTGTTTCTATCGTTTGAATCTTAGCTTCAAGCTATTATTTTATTCTATTTGCTCTATTTAAAGAAACTCTTAGCATATACTCTAATTCTTGAGCATAGTATCAACATCATTTAGACTTAACTATAAATTTAACTTGATTCATTGTTTACCACTGCTTCATATTCCTCTCACACCTGAAGAGCTTTCTTCTGATTAAATTTTATTTTGTTATGTTTTTCCTTAATGAACTGGTTTAGAAATGACCAAAGAAGATAAGCTACCGGAACCTTTTTAAAAAGTCTTTCTTTTGCTCTGACATAATATTAGGCTTGGGGATAAAGATTTTAGGATCACAGTCCTTTTTTTCCTCAGGGTCAGGATACACTCTTTTAGTCTTCTAGCTTTGTTGCACATCAGAAGCCAAAAGTAAGCCTGATGTTTTTTCTGTGAAACATTTATTTTCTTGATTCTTCAAGTTCAGTGATGACAATGGGCTACCTTTAAGTCTGTTGTGTTTTTGTTTTTTTTTCCCCAGTAATTCTGCTTGGCACATGGGGATACCCTTCTATGTGAAAACACAAGTTTTTCTACATCTTAGTTGTTTTCTTCTATTTTTTCATTGATATTACTCCATACGTTCCTTTTTGTTTGCTATTCTTGAAGCTCCTATTATATGGATATTTGAATATTATATGTGTCATATGTATGCTAATACCATATATACATTGTATCTATCAGTAAAAACCAGTTGTTGTTGAGCCTATTCCAAATTATAGCTACTCCATATATGCAGAGAACTGCCCCATAGGGTTTTCAAGGCTGTAACCTTTCAGCAGATCACCAGGCCTTTCTTCTGAGGTGCCTCTGAATGGGTTCAAACCACCAACCTTTAGGTTAGTAGTCAAGTGCTTAACTAATTGTGCCGCCTAAGAATTTCTTGTATTTTTATTTCTCTTTTAATTTCACAGTATTGGAAAATAAGTCCACATGATCTTCTTCAGAAGTTCACGAATTTTTTCTTAAAGACCACACAGTAAATATTTTCGGTTTGCGGGCCATATAGTCTCTGTTGCAACTTACTCAACTCTGCCGTTATAGTGTGAAACAGCCATAGATGATACCTAATCCAATGAGAGTGGCTGTGTTCCAGTCAAAATTTACTTACAAAAGCAGGTGGCAGAACGTAATCAATGTCACTAAACTGTACAATAAAAATTTGTTGAACTGGTAAATGTTTTGTTATATATATTTTTACCACACACACATACAAAGTACCAAAAAAACAAACAAGCAAATAGGTGGCAGGCTGTAGCCCCTGAGCAGTAGTTTGCTGAACCCCCCTGTAGGTCAGTGATTTTTTTCAGCAGTACCACAGAATTCTGCCAATTATGCTTCTACTTCAGGAACTCTTTCTTTGTTATCAGATCATGTAGCAATATTACCAACTCTCTTTGAGAATTTGTATTATAGGTTTTCATTTTTTTCTCTTAAAACTGTCTACTATATACAACGACAGATACATTGACCAATGGAACAGAATTGAGAACCCAGATGTAAATCCATCCACCTACGGTCACCTGATCTTCGACAAGGGCCCAAAGT
>NW_004444063.1:7652295-7701234 GCF_000243295.1 Trichechus manatus latirostris
AAAACATTATTATTCCTTTACTTTTTCAAATTAAGTTACTTCAAGCCCCTTTCTGAATGGTTGATGGGAAATTCTGCCTGCCTTTTGGGGTCCTGCTCTGTGGGATCATATAAAGATTTCAGGTTAAAATGATGTTTAAAAAAAAAAAAAAAGTGAAGGCTCAGATTCCTTGTATGTGGTCTTTAATGTTTCTACTTTCTCGACAACGGGCTGGTTTCCTGCCGTTTTTTTTCTTGCATATTGCTGTGTCAGGTGCTCTGAGAGGTGTCACACACAAAGACTCCCCACCCATAACTGCACTCTTGACAGCCCAAAGGCAGCCTTTAATCTGGGTTGCTGCATGTCAGTAAAGCTCTGGTCTCTTTCACCCTGTTTCCCACTCTCCCTCAATCTTCAGTTTACCTGTTTCTACCTATTCTATTCAACATACTTGCATTTCGTTCTATTCTCTTCTGGGATGATACAGCACAATTCCCTCACTGAGCCTTAAGAAGCAATCCCAGATTCTCTTTTCCAGGACTAAGGCAGGTAAAGAAGATGCTAACAGTAGTTATGCCCTTCTTTCTCCTTGATTACATACTCTGTCATATTTCCTTTAAATCTGCCTTATTAGGAAGCTATTTTTTTGTCCAGATACGCTCAAATCTATCTTCACTATCAGAGGATGTGAATTTTCTCAGCACCTACATGGGACAAACTTGGGGTTTCTTCCTCAGTAAGCCACTTGACTGAAGGTAAACAGGGAGGCTTCTAGGTTCTCGGCACACTCCAGATGTGAACAGAAACGGGTAGGCCTCTTGGTTAAGTAACAAGGACAGCAGTTAAGTTCCATAGGACAGTGGCACCTGCAGGGCTGCCATTTCCCCCATGGCCTTGTGCAGCCAACCTGCAGGGGCCACTGCTCCTGACGTGTAGAGGGGAGCCATGGCCTGGCAGGAGGGCCCTCTCGAGCAGGCAAGGGATTGGTGTATTTTAAGAATCAGCCTTACTTCCAGGCCATTGGAATCTTTTATCTTCCCTTGCCCTGGGAACACAGAGAAGCAACTTCTAATGAGTCTGAATCTGCATCTTGTCCTCTGGAAGCCTCACGGGTCTGTGTGGGGATTAGCATGAGGCTACACTTTGCTCACATCTGCATATTAACTGTCTGCTCTAACAGTCGAGCTACCGCAGGGCGGTGTTGGGAGAGGAGTCGACACGGTGCACTGAAGCCACCACCCATCTCACCAAGAAAATGCTTCTGTTTCTTGGTCTGTCTATATACATCAATATGCCTGTGAAAGAGAGATATTAACATACATTCAAATAATATGCTCTTGTGTGCTGCTGAGTGGATTCCAACTTACAGCGACCCATTAGGACAGAGTAGAACTGCACAATAGAGTTTTCTAGGCTGTAATTTTTACGGGAACAGATCGCCAGGTCTTTTCTCCCATGGAGCGGCTGGCGAGTTCGAACCGCCGACCTTTCAGTTAGCTGCTGAGCACTTAACCATTGTGCCACCAGGGCTCCTTAATAATAATATAACGAACATTCCAATGGGTGAGGGAGAATTTACAAAAGTATATAACTAAATGGGTTCAAAAGATGATACTCTCATACTGAAAAGCAAAGGACGGGAAGACTTCAGCTTACTTCTATTATAATGATCATGTCTGGTAACGAATTTATGTATCTGAAAGTAGTTAATATTTTTCAGTATGAACTTTACTGAATTGGGAGTCAGACCTTCCCTTCAGTACTGAAAGTTCTTTGCGCCATCTAACCTAACCTTTTCCGTAAACATGAAAGTGGAGGCCTCCCACCCTTCCTTCACGGCTGTCCAGGAGCTGAAAGGACTGTGTTGCGCAGGAAGGGGTAGAGAGACACAGGGTGAAGCAGGGAGGGAGGCAAGAAGCAGGTCACACACGCTTTGTATACAATGTAAAGGACTGAAGTGAACATCCTCCCAAGAGCAACAAGAAATCACTGAAAGGCTTTTAAAGCAGGGGAATGACGTGATTAAAAATGTGTAAAAAGGTTAGTCCACTAGAGGGGGACAAAAGGACAAGTTATAGTAATGCAGGTGAAAAAAGATTACCTGTTTTTTTCAAGCAACAGAGATGGAAAGAAGTGGACAGAGTCAACAGGTGTTCAGTGGGTAAAATCAACAGCATTTGGTTTCTGACTGCATCTGGCAACTAAGGAAAGAAGTGGAGTCTGTGCAATTCACTGGGTTGTACAATACTGGAAGAGGGGACAGAGTTTTAGGGAGAAGATGGAAGATTCAGTTTCAGACATGCTGAATTTGAGATGTCTGTGATATATTCAAGTTGAATACATGTATATAGAATTCTGAAAAAGACTAAAGATAAGAAATTGAGAGTACCAGTATAACAAGGTCGTAGGAGTTAATGAGATTTCCTAAGGAGAAAAGAGTAGAGAGGAAAACTAAGTTTCCAAGGTTGGGTGAAGGAGAATAAGCCATCAAAAGAGGCTGGAAAGAAAGCCTGAAAGTTAGGAGGAAGATCAGAAGTGTCATACTGAAAGTGTCAAGAGGGAGCAAAGTAGGCAACAGAGCTGAGAGTTGGTGTGAGGTCAGTTAGGATGAAGACGGAAACATGTTCACCAAACTCAGCAGCACGTAGGTCAGTGGTCAGTGGAGTAGCAGGAGTGGAAAACACATTAGAGGGATCTAAGGAGTGGCCGGGAGGTAAAGAAACAGAGGCATCAAACAGAAAAATCTGGTCTTCTGGACAAGAGGAAGAGAGACAGGCAAGCAGCTGAAGGGAGAAGAAGAAATGAGGACAGATTGATTTTTTTCCTTTAAGTAGGGTGACTTAATTCTGCTGGGAAAGATCCAAGGTAAAGAAAATAAGGAGAAACTCAAGGTAAAGAAAACGAGAGGATAATCAACATTACAAGGTTCCAGAGGAGGTAGGAAAGATGAGACCCAGAAGACAGGCTGAGTGTTCTTTAGACTCCTATACACTCTATCCTTAGTGAACAAAACACCTAGATCCTAAAGATAATGAAATGTTTTAAAATAAAAAACACAACATTTTTCAGGCATAATGTGGACATTTAAAAAAGTTTTTTTTTTTTTTTGTGTGTGTGTGTGTGTGTGCTGTATTAATAATACAAGATAGAGACAAGATTTAAATCATGGGCAACCGGGGAATTCCAAAGTGAGGCCTCTGCAAAGAAAAACAGGAAGTGGTGTGCTTGGCTGCGATGTGTATTAACCTTCGTCAGGAACAAAAAGAGTCACAGTTTTTCCTGGAAACATATTTTATCCTTTATAGGGAACTTTATTCAAACTGTCAACATCTGAATAATTCTTGCCATCCTTAAAATACTAGCTGTCACTGTGTATAAGATCAAAGACCTGAGGGGGAGCACAAGAATGAACAGCTTTGTTAGGTTGGAGCAGATTAGGGAAAACGTCTCTTCCCATGACATTTCTACATAATTATTTGCCCCCATTACAATAAAATCATTATTAAAGATCATGAACTAATAATTTGGAATAGATACAACAAGAGATTAAAAGGTTAATTTCAAAGGTGTGGGAACTGTGTTTGCATCCTAATCTGAATAAATCAACTGTAAAAATACATTTATGGGACAATGGGGAAATTTAAAAATGGACTGGGTATTAGATGATGATAAGGAATTATTAACGTATTTTTGGGTGTGGTTATCTTATTTTAAAGTCTTTGCTGAGCAACAAAAAGGAGTGAATTATTGATACATACCACAACATGGATAAATCTCAAAATAATTCTGCTGCGTAAGAGACACCAGACAGAGAGGTACGCACTGTATGACAAGCCCATAAAACAAAACAAGACTAAATGGGCACAGCAGCCCAGGGGCAAGGACGAGAAGGAAGGAAGAGACAGGAAAGCTGGTGATAGGAAACCCAAGGCCGAGAAGTGGGGGTGTTAACATGTCATGGGGTTGGCAACCAATGTTACAAAACAATATGTGCACTAATTATTTAATGAGAAGCTCCTTTGTTCTGTAAACTTTCATCTAAAGTACAATGAAAAAAAAATATCACATTAACACATGGCTATCAATTTCATTTGTCACTATTATTCATATGTGCCATTCATGCACCTACATTACCTGCTGCTTCTCTGAAAATAAAACAACCTAAGAGCAACAACACAAATGGTTAAAGTTAAGTGGCAGGGTGTTCAGCAGAGCTCAGAGCTTCGCTCCATTTCTCCCCGCTCCTGCCAGTCTTAGTCTCAGGATAGCAGTGACAGAGTTGCAGCAACCTAAGTGTTTCATCTGTGCCTAATGACATTCAGAGGAACAGCTCTTTATTAAAAACAAGGGAAATATCCTGAGGTCACCACAGAACTTCCTCTGTACCACTCTGAGTTCTGTGGCCTTTCTGGAACCAATCCCTCTCACCTGAAGAATAACTTATTAGTCAAGAGAGGATGCTCAAACTTCCTATGTCCAAAACCAAATGCATAATCTTACTTCTGCAACTCATTCTTCCTATTGCATTAATTCCTTATTTTGGTAAACAACACTTCTACCAGTACTTCAGGTCAGACTTGAACGACACCCTCACCTCTCCTTCTCCCTCATACTATCACACCTAATCAGCATCATGTCCCATGGATTCCACCCATTCACTCTGTCCACCCCTACTTCACTGCCACAGCCTATTTCAGGTCCCTACCGCCATTCAGCTAATCAGAGGCAGCCTCCTACCTTATTTGCTTCCAGTTTTACAACCTTCTTCCCCCATCAATATTCTTTGCCCTGTATCTAGATACACTTTTCCAAAATACAAATATGGTCATGTTACTCACCAGTTTGAAATCCCTCAACAGCTTTCAAAACATTCAGATAAATCCAAACACTCCACAGCACAGGCAGTGGCATTTGGAGTCCTGTCTACCTCTCTAGTCTCATCTTTCACTACTTGCTTCCTTGTGTTCTAAGCAGTTGCTGTGAAGAAAACCAAGCACTGTGCACAAGTCAACATGGAAGCCAAAAAGAGGTGGTGGCACTCGGTTTGATTCCCAGGTTAGAGAAGCTGCGCCGCGTCCAACAGGCACACACATCCCCTAAGGAATCAAGGTTAGTTAAAGAGTGCAATAAAAATACTGTTTTTCCTTTCAATTTATGTATACGATTTTTTCAAATGGCAACTAAGCTGTTAGGGCATAAATACTTGTAAGTTTTTTGGGCCTAATTAGTTAATAAGCGAAATGGTAAAGTATTTCTCTTGGCGTACGGACACTGTGAAAAATATTACTAAGTGTTAAGGGCACTGAAAACAGTTTGGGAGCCCCTGAAATAAGCTGTCCATTTTTGAAAACATGGACAGTGTAATTAGGCACCTGGCTTTTCTAAGACAAATGGTCTTTTTTTTTTCTGTGATGCTACTGACCATGATTCTCTGTGTGCATGAGCTACTTTCGAGTTGCCTGTTATCTGTCCAGTTCACAGAACAGAAAAAAAAAAAGAGACTAACAAAAGCTATAATAATAGAAAAGTGGATTTGACTTTTTTTTTCTAGTAAAGCAAAAGGATTTTCCTAGTGGATCTTCACTAAAATAAAAAGTGAAAATAACATCTTTAAAGGTAATAATGTCAACAAACTACATGACATGCCCTCTCCCCAAATCTCTTCCCATCTGGTCCATTCATTCTTTAAGACCCAGCTCAAATGTGACCTTTTGTGTTCAGGTTGTTGGATATTCCCTGGTCTGAGTGTTCACAGGACATGGCTCATACTTCAGTTACAACACTTACACAATATTGTATCACCATTTATCTGCTTACAGATTTTCCTATAATAATAAGAGTTCTTCTATGACAGTAGCTACGCCTGACACATAATAGACAATAAACGTCTGTTGAATGAATAAAAGGCCTTTTAAAAAACAATGTCGTCTTAGTTCTCTAAAAACTGTTTGTCTTATCCATTATGACCAAATATATCTCAAGGACCTATAGTGGTGTATATGGAAGATATAAAAAATGTAATATCAAATTCTAATGGACTTTGTATTTCTGCTTAAAAATTATCTAATGTTTTTTTTTTCCTGCTTTACAGTAACGGTGTCCACAGAGTAGTTTTAACTGTAGTCACCGTCTTAGTGATTATATTGGGTGGACTCTCTAAAGCAGTGGTTCTCAAACTTGAGTGTGCATCACAATCCCCAGAGGGTTTGTTAAAACACAGGTTGCTGGGTTCCTCTCAGAGTTTCAGATCCAGGAGGTCCTAGGGCAAGCTGGGAATCTGCATGTCTAACAAGCTTCCAAGTGATAGTGAAGGTACAATGGTTTAGAAACATTGCTCTGAAGACCAACAGCTGAACATTTAACAAGTAGATAGGTCATAATAATAACGAGTGCCTACTACATGCCAGACACAGCTCTATGTACTTTAAATTCATTAACTCATTTGTTAGCACCCTGAATAGCAGTTTGCAATGTTCAATATTCCCTTCAAATCTGAGTGCCTCTGGCAAATTCTTACTCCGTGTCTGACTGACCTTGCTCAGGTCTCTACTGTATACTTCCATGTGTTCATCTACTGCATTACCTGAATAAAGTTTTACAATTTTTGTTGTGTTTTAACTGTTTTCGGAAAGTCATTAGGTTGGTTTTTCTCATTAAAAACAACTCTGGAACAACCAAGTCACTGCACAATGTAGCTCTCATTTAAAAAAAAAAAAAAAGGTTTTTATCAATAATCTTCTGTCAAAAAAGAAGAGGCTATTCCTACCTCATAGACTGGAGACACTGAAATAAACTCTAATCCGTTCATCACTCTTTCATAAGACCTTCTTCTCTCCACTTTCATTCTTTACCTCTGGGGCCCAACCAAGTTCTCTACAACACACTTCAAGTGTGAGTCATGGTTTTACCCCAGTAATGATCTGATAAATCCTAAGCATACCAGGAAGATTACACTGGGGTTTCTATGTCATATATATTTATTTACAGATATCAGTGATGACTTGAGCTGCTAAACTCACTATCTCCCATCTGTGTCCATAAACAATTTTACTGCTGAGTTGGACCAACGTTGAAGTAACATTATAAGTTAGACTATCCTACACTTTACAAATAGTAAGCAAAACATTTTAAAATAGAGGAAGAAGAGCTTTTTAAAAATCATTAGAAATAAAGAAGTAATCTTGGGAAAAAGGCATTATCACCATGACTCAAAAAATACAAAAAGAAGTGATTCATTAGAGGAATTATCACAAATTAATTAATCAACATGTATTTAATGAGTGCTGACATAGTGCTCCAAATAAGACACAGCCCATCTCCTCTAAACACTCCTAACTTTTGGGGCGGGGGCGGGAAAGACTATACAAATCAACTGCATGAGATAAAACAGAAGTCTCTACCTTTTGCTCTTTATCTTTCACACCAAATTCACTTAATATGGCACAGAAGTCAAAAGATAACCGGAGCTAAGGGCTTACAGACCCAGGCTTCATCGAAGCTCTGCTGAAGGTGTAGAACAAGCATTAGGTCTTCGGTCAAGTTTGACTTTTTCACTCTGGTCATTCTATCAATCAGGTGTAAAACAGCTTCAAGGTTTATTTCAGTATCTGGTAAAGAGATTCTAGTTTTTAACATTCAAAACTATCAATTACTAAAAGACAAAGAGCTGTTTGTGAAACTCCTATTTTTAATTTATTTTACTGGTTTGTGCTGGTACACTTATGTCAACTTTTTATTTATACCTAAACAGTAGTTTAGGGTATTCCAGACCTATGGGTTTGAGGCAGCTTTAACATTTTTACCAGAGTAGTTAAGATATGAAGCCCTGGTGGCACAGTAATTAAAGAGCTCGGCTGCTAATCAAAAGGTCAGCAGTTCGAATCCGCCAGCCACTCCTTGGAAACCTTATGGGGCAGTTCTACACTGTCCTACAGCATCGCTATGAGTCAGAATTGACTTGACAGCAATGAGGTTTCTTTGTTTAGTCAAGACATTCAAACTGACCAGTTGAGATTTCATTTCTGTCCTACTGCATAATTAGGCACAAATTTTATAGTGAACATATGCTATTTCTTTCTGCATACTTTGTTTCTTCTAGAAATAGCAGCCTTCCTCTTTTCCTTTGGGGTTACCACCCTTTCTTGACCCCAGCCATATGACTTTTTTTGACAGGCTGTCCACCAATCTACAACCCTGAGCACAGATTCCAAATCCTCGTATTTAGATCCAAACTTACAAATAATGATAAACCTTTTCCAGTATATGGACTTGTGCTGTATCTTCTACTGTAGGAACAATTAATGTTAATTCTACTCGTCTGGCTTCCAGAGCTTGGCTCAACTCCCTGGAATGCCAGTAGTGGCCCTCAGGTGAACGGGTTTAGATAAGGAGCCATCACTACAAAAGACAGGAGTCACACCTAGATTACCACAGAGAAATCAAGCCAACCATCTACAGTTACAATCAGGGAATTATCTAAAAGTACACAACGGCAAGATACTTCATGTTGGAAATATTTATAAACAAATATGCAGTTTGCTGGTAATGCATTTAAAACCCAATCCTGGGTGCAGTGCTGTCTGTAGGTTGTCCTTTGGGCTTAGTAGATAACTAACCTCTTCCCATTCAGGATCAATTTCACAGCTGGTGACAGATGAGAAGTTTGCAGGAGGCCCCAAAATTTGTTTGTAAAAGGAATCTCTAAGCAAGTTTATCGTGACCTTTGCGAGGGCAAAATTGCTAAAAGCAAAACCGAAGGAACAAGCTGTTCTCATCTCTCAGTGAGAAACCTGAAGCAAACACGGGGAGTTCTTTCTCTCCTTCTATTTAAAGTTAGCATCTGGTTTAAGTCACATATTCCAAGTATGACAACTGAAGTATAAAATAGGTTTTTAAAAAAAAATCTGAAATAGCTTTTCTAATAACGACATATTTTTCAATGCTTTTGTTTTGAATGTTAAAGCCTTTACACTCGAGATTTCTGTCACCATAAGATTATTTCTGTAAACCGTATGCATACATATGGGTGTGTGTATGCATACAGTAAATGAATGGTAAAACACTATGTACACTCCACAAGAAAATGAGGTAATATGATGATATGATGGCCTCCATTGGCATCTATGAAGAGTTAACTCTTCAAGATTCAATACTTGCTCTACTGTTGGAAGAGTCTGAATATGTATTATTTCATTTTGCCCTTATAATATAGGAGCTGGAATCAACTCAATGGCAAACGAGTATGTATGTATAAAGGTAGGTAGAAGATAACAGCTTTCTTTGTGTGATGGATGAAGAAAACCAAGACCTGGTATGGTAGGCATACTAATGGACCACAAAGATGTCCACACCTTAATCCCCAGAAGCTGTGAGTATGTTTTCTTTACCGCAAAGGGGAATTAAGGTTGTTACTCAACTGACCTTGAGATTGGGAGATTACCCTGGATTATCCAAGTGGGCCCAATGTAATCACAAGGAAGAGGGACGTAGTAGAGTCAGCATCAAAGAGAGATACGAAGGTGGTCTGTTGTTGGCTTTGAAAATGGAAAATGGGGCCACGAGCCAAGAAATGGAGGGGGCCTCTAGAAGCTGGAAAAGACAGCTTCTAGGCAGCTAGGGAAGCCCCTGGATGGTGCAAATGGTTAGGCTCTAAGCTTTTAACTGAAACGTTAGCAGTGTGAATCCACCCAGAGGCATCTTGGAAGAAAGGTCTGGCAATTTACTTCCAAAAGGTCACAATCATCGAAAACCCTATGGAGTACAGTTCTACCATGAAACACGTGGGGTCACCATGAGTTGGAACAGACTCGACGGCAGCTGGTTTGGTTATTCTGTTTGCTTGTTTCAGGCAGCTAGGAAAAGGAACTAGAGCCTCCAGAAAGAATGCAACCAAAAAAACTGTTGCCACTGAGTTGATTCCAACTCATGGTGACCCTACAGTACAGAGTAGAACTGTCCCATAGGGTTTCCAAAGAGTAGCTAGTAGATCTGAACTGCTGATCTTTCTGGTTAACAGCCATAGTTCTTAACCACTGCACCACCAGGCTCCTTGGTGGCAAGAGAGCCTTTTAAAGTGTTGAAATATGGCTGGTGTCATCAAAATACAGACACACAAAAAAATCCCAAACCAAACCAAACCTGCTGGAGTCTAACTCATGGCAACCCCATGTGTTACAGGGTAGAACTGTTCCATAGGGTTTTCTTGGCTGTAATCTTAACAGAAGCAGATCACCAGTCCTTTCTTCCGCCTTGCAGGTAGAACTAGGTAGGTTTGAACTGCTAACCTTTAGGTTAATAGTTAAGCACAAACCTTCAGTGTCACCTAGCTAGTGGTATATATTTGCATAGTCTCATAATTCAACTTCACATCCAGGGTATTTATCCCAATTTGGGTAAAATTTACTAAAACACGTTGTTGGTACGTGCTATCAAGTAGATTCTGACTCACAGTGACCTATATGACAGGGAGAACTGCCTCACAGGGTTTCCTAGGCTTTAATCTTTACAGGAGCAGATTATCAGGTTTCTTCTTCTGAGGAGCCGATCTTTTGGTTAGCAGCCGATCACTTAACCAGAGCTTCTTTCAATACACTATACATCAAAAAAAAAAAAAAAAACCCTGCTGTCAAGTCGATTCTGATTCATAGAGACCCTGAAGGACGAAGGAGAACTACCCCATAGGGTTTCCAAGGGTGTAATCTTCACAAAAGCAGACTGCCATATCTTTGTTCTGCAGGGCAGCTGGTAGGTTCAAACCTTCAACCTTCTGATGGGCAGCTGAGTGCTTAACCACTGTGCCACCAGGGATCCTTTCAGTAAACTACAGTCATCATAAATACCACTATAGTACTAAGGACAAGATAAGTATTTAAATTCTAACTTCTCTTTAGTTACAGACTACATAAAATTTGCATAAACATTTTATTCTTCTACAATGTATAATTTATTACCTGGATTTCACTTGCCTGTTACTGATTAAAAATAAGAAAATTTTTAGTGAAACTGTTTGTATATGCCAAGATTATGTGAGAATCAGAACCCAATCCACATTAACTCTAGACATTTTTGCTGTTTCTAGGTTTATAAAACCCAAAAGTCAGTAAAAACAAAAACAAAACAAAACTTCATGCTGGCTTTACGCTATTGCTGCTTTAGATATGCCTTTACTTTAGCCGTTTTAAGAATTTAATACCTTATGAAAAGATGCAGACTTTCACACCATTTACACAGATGACAGAACTCAGAACTGAAGTCTGTGTTTTCTAAATAAACAATCTCCCAGATGTGGTCAGATGACTTGAAACAAAAGATCTTTTAAGAAATGTTCTAGTGTAAGCTGCTAGTTAACAGGAGCTCACACTGACTTCACTTAACATGACCTCCTAGATGAGAAATATTTTATGAACATAAAGCTAAACAGTATAATCTAATGGGCACAGAGAGAAAAATTAAAATTGGGTCTTTTGAGATTTTACACATACACACATTATTTGATCACAATGTTGTGGGTTTTTTTTTTTCCTCTTCATTAACAATGTTTTTTCTGAGTTTCTTTTCATTTCCTTTAGTGGTAATTAACTTTTTATTGTAATAAAGATCTGTTTCTGAACTGCAGAACTCCATGCTCTGACTTGTTCTTGTAGTTCAATGGTCTGCAAAGCGGGATATGTTCATCCCTGTTAAAAACCCGTTGCCATCAAGTCAATTCCGACTTACAGCGATCTTACTTACGGGACAGTGTAGAACTGCCCCATGGGGTTTCCAAGGAGCAGCTGGTGGATTCGAACTGTCTACCTTTTGGTTAGCCCCTGAGCTCTTAACCACTGCACAGCCAGGGCTCCATGTTCACCCCCGGGCACTCAAAATGGTCTGCTGGGGTTTGGGAGGAAATACTGTAACTTCTATTTTTATTTTTCATCTTTTTTATAAATGAAGCTTTACTAATATTTAGTATATAGATTGACATTGATGGCTGGTGGATACAGACTGCATTTAGTTTCTGTTTAAGAATTTCTAGAATTAGAATAGAATAAATAGAAAACACTGAATTAATGTTTGACCGAACTTGAAATTAAATACAAGAATGAAAGATACTACAATGTAATGTCTTAATTTAATCTGCTTCATTTTACCTAAATGTATCTTTTTCCGTACTCTGAAAGAATTGATCTTATGATATAACATAAATGGAATATTCCAAGACCACTATTATAAGAACTCAAGAAAAGGTTTAAACACAGAAGAAAACATTCTTTGATGGTTACGAGGTGGGGAGGGAGGGAGAGGGGTATTCACTAAGTAGATAGTAGACAATTATCTTAGGGGAAGGGAAGGACAGCACATGCTACAGGGCAAGTCAGCACAAATGGACTAAACCAAAGCTAAGAAATTTCCTGAATACAATCAAACACTTTGAGAAACACAGTAGCAGGGGCAGGGGTCTGGGGACCATGCTTTCAGGGGACACCTAGGTCAACTGGCATAACAACGTTTATTAAGAAAATGTTCTGCATCCCACTTTGGTGAGTGGCGTCTGGGGTCTTAAAAGCTAGCGAACAGCCATCCAAGATGCATCAACTGGTCCCAGCCCACCTGGAATAAAGGAGAATGAAGAACACCAAAGACACAAGGAAAATATTAGCCCAAGAGACAGAAAGTACCACATAAACCAGAGACTCCATCAGCCTAAGACCAGAAGAACTAGATGGTGCCTGGCTACCACCAATGACTGCCCTGACAGGGAACACAATAGAGAGTCCCTGATGGAACAGGGGAAAAGTGGGGTGCAGAACTCAAATTCTAGTAAAAAGACCAGACTTAATGGTCTGAGATTGGAGGAACCCCAGAAAGCATGGCCCCTGGACTCTCTGTCAACCCAGAATTAAAACCATTCCTGAGGCCAACTCTTCAGACAAAGATTAGACTGGACTATGGGACATAAAATGATACTCATGAAGAGTGTGCTTCTTAGCTCAAGTAGATACGTGAGACTAAATCAGCACCTCCTCTCCGGAGGTGAGATGAGAAGGCAGAGAGGCGTCAGGAGCTGGTTGAATGGACATGGGAAGTCAGAGGTGGAAAGAAGTAAGGTGCTGTCACTGTACAGGGAGAGCAATTAGGGTCATATAACAATGTATGTATAAATTTTTGTATGAGAGACTAACCTGAATTGTAAACTTTCACTTAAAGTACAATAAAATAAAATTAAAATTAAAAAAATAAATGGAATATTCTGATGAACAAGAGTGTGGAAGAGTTAAATTGGGGATTTTATTTCAAGAAATCTCTGATGTATGTAATTCTGAGGCTTACAACGTAATAGTAAAAAAAAGTAAGGTTATCGTTCACTTTCATTATATTAAAATGCAAGATAAAACCCTCAAAGAGATGCCATTACATTCCTCTCAGCTTGATAAAAATTTCCAAGTCTGAAAATGCCAGGACAAGGATATGGAGTAACAGAATGCTCAAACTGCTGGTGGGAATGTAAATTCATTATACAAAATTAGAAACAATTTGGCCTTCCACGGTAAAGCTGGAAGGTAAAGTCCTTAAACTTTAGAGCCAATATTTCACTCCTAGGAATATACCCTGGAAGAACTTCACACCCGCTCACCAGACTACACACACATGAATGCACAAAAGAGCATTGTTCATAACGGTTCCATGGTGGTAACAACCCAAACTTCCAAAAGGACTGTAACAGAGAAATACAATATAGTCATGCAACAGAATGTTGAACAGAATAAAAATAAAGTTCAGCTACCTGCATCAATATGGATCAATCTTACAAATACTGAATAAAAGAAGGAAAACACAAAAAGTTACATCCAGTAGGACTCCGTTCGCTTAAAGGTAAAACAGACAAACTGTATTGTTCGAGAATACACGCATAGGCCGTAAAAAAATCACACCACAGGGAAGTGATTGCCATAAAAATCTGGATAGCGGCTCCTCCAAGTGTTGGAGCAGGGGTGGAACTGGGGGCTTCTGGAGTGCTGGCAACGTCCTATTTCTTAACAGCTACTTCATAATTATTAGTACTTACATTTACATGCAAGAAACCCTTTTCAATTATTAACTTTTTGATATGATTATTGTGTTTATCTTAAATAAAAGATAAGTGTCCTTATCTTTTAAGTAATGAAATATTTTTGCATAAAACAATAGAATGCCTGGGATTTGACTTCAAAATAATACAAGAAAGAAGAAAGTGGGTGGAATAAGATAAACTAGATTAGAAAAGAATCGAAAATTACTGAAGCTGGTAGATGGGTACATGGGATTCATTATACTAGTGTCTACTTTTGAATATGTTTAAAAGTTTTTAAAATAAAGAGTTAAAATACAGCTCTTGTGGAAAAATACTAGATAAGTCCAAAACACGAAGACATATACCACTTCCATGAATGGGAATACTCACTGTCTACAGATGTGATGCAATTATTATCCAAATCCCAATAGGTCTTGGAAAAGTTGACAAACTAATTCTAAAACTTTTATGGAAGACCCAAGGACTAAAACTGACCAAGACACTGTAAAAGAACAAAGAATAAGGGTCCTGCCCTCGCAGACATCAGGACACTATAAAGCAAGGAAAAGTACTGTGGTACTGGCATGATGATGGACAAATGATCTAACAGAATCTAAACTCTGACTCATACATATGGAACCCTGTATATAAAAGAGGTGTCACTGCATACTTGTGGGAAAAGGAAAGAATATTTAGCAAATGGTTTGGGGGCAAGGGGTTCCTCCTATGAAAAAACATGAAATTAGATTCCTTCTCAAAAATCAATTCCAGGCTTCCATGTGAAAGGCAAATGTGGGTGAACATTTACATTACAAGGAAATGTGGGTGAACATCCTTATGATCGTGAGGTAAAAAAAATTCTTAAAACACAAAATAATACATCAAGAAGGTAATGTTTATTAAATTTGATTATGTAAGTATTAGTTACTTCTATTCATTGTAAAGACATCTTAAGAGGGAAGGAAAGGATAAGCAGCAACTTGGGAGATCATATTGTAACATATATAATAGACAGATGATTTGTAATCAGACATTAAAGGAATGCCTATGAATAACTAATAGAAAAATGGAAACCATATTGTGCAATAAGCACATGAAGAAAAGCTTAATATTTTTAGCAATCGGGAAAAAAAAATTAAGACCATGAAATCCCATTTAATCTGTCAGATTGGCAACAGTTAAACAGTCTGAAAATATCAAGCACTGATGAAGATGTTCTGGAGTTGGAACTCTCCCACATTGCTGTGGGAGTAATTATTACTTTGCAAAATAATATGGCAGTATCTCGGAAAGCTGAGCATGCCTACACCCCACAACTTAGCGTTTTCACCTCTAGGTATATATCCTAGAGAAACAAATGTAGTAGAAGACATGCATATACTAAAAGATATGTACAAGAACAAACAGCATAGTCTGTAATAGAAAAAAAACTAAAAACCAGTAAGAGGACATCTGACCATTAACAGGACATCTGTGGTAGTTTACACCTCTCTATTGGTGTGTATCATTACACATACTTTATATTTTTGTATTTAACAAATATTACACAGTTTTAAAGGATTTAAAGGTTTTTTTTTACTTTAAATACTAATTAATTATTATTGCTTTTTTTTGCTGACATCACATTTTAAGTAACAAAGAATTGCAACAACCACATGGTTTGCTTAAAAACAGCTTGCTAATCTTGAGGTATACAGCATAAAACTTTGATCTAAGTTGAATAAAGATCAATTTAAGAAATGCATTAAAGCAAAATTTCCTCTCTGATGTGTTAGAAAGTTATAAAAACATTCCAGTTTCTGAGAAGAAATGCCTTTCTAGCATCTTCTAAATCGTTTACCCCATCCTCCCACTGAACGCTACGGACACTAACTTACCAGCTTCTGACTAGTTAAGAGCACAAAACATCAAGGTTTAAACACCAAAATCTGTATACTCCACAGTTTTGCCAAGAGCCTTACTAATTCATCTCCAAGTATACATAGACAAATTCAGAATTTCTCCATCAGTACCCTAAAGGAGCTGCAGAGGTACATGGACACCATCTACCATACCCCAAGTGGCTGACCGTCGGAAAGGAAATGTGGTGACTGCTCCAAAAGCAAGGCAGGCAGTTCCGATATATAAAATCATCTGAGGAATTTCCAGGCTTAGTAATACAAATACAATATTTGAATTAGTCCTCTATGATGCCTTTCTAAAAAGCAGGGAGAATATTTTTCATTTCTCAACTCATAAGGATAATTTTCTATTTTTATTAAGTAAATTTATTTCGTCAAGGATTTTGAGATAGTCAAAAATGGTATTTGTGGTTATACAAAGTGATTTTGTGTGAAATTAAAGAAAGCAAGAGAATGCACATTGGTGTTTTTAAAAAGAAAAGGAAAAATAGATGACATTTCTAGCATACTCACACCTCATTTAGGGTGAAGAACGGTGTTCCTAAAAAATGGAAGTTCTAAATCAATCTATGTCATCTGAGGTCATTACAGCACAGTGCTTGAGAAGATAACACCACACAAGAGTTCCTGTTCTTCTGTTTTATATAAATTCTCTGAAATCATGGAATGCCCTCAGTAGAGTTTCTTTTAGCCACCTTTCAAGGAGTTGTTGGTTCATTCTCTCAGGCTGCAGTAATGGCTTTGATGCTTTTCAGAATGTCTAAAGTCTTCTACAGGAGCCTCTGTGGTGCAGTGGTTAAGAGTCTGGCTGCTAACCAAAAGGCTGGCAGTTCAAATCCACCAGCCTCCCTGGAAACCCTATGGGGCAGCTCTACTTATAGGTTGCTATAAGACGGAATTGACTCAACGGCAACAGGGTAAGGTCTTTTACTAATTCCTAACTGTCTACTAATCCCCCACTCTCCTGCCCGACCCCTACCCCATTTCCTCAACATTTCCCTTGAAGAAGAACTGAATCCTCTAAAACATCAAGCATGATGCTCTTCCTTTGTTTCCTTGTGGCAGGTCCAGTACCAGCACTTACACACACTTCCCCTCAATATCATGAGGTTAAGTGCCCTGGGTGGTGCAAGAGGTTGATGTGTTTGGCTACTTATGAAAGGTTGGAAGTTGGAGTCCACACAGAGGCACCTTGGAAGAAAAACCTGGCAATCTACTTCTGAAAAATCAACCACTGAAAACCCTACTGAGCGCAGTTCTACTCTGACACACATGGAGTCACCATGAGGCAGAATCAACTCGATGGCTTTTGGAAAAAAAATTATGGATTAAAACTGTATCAGAACAACAACAAAAATGGCAGAAAGAAAAGCCCCTTCAGGAAATAAACAGCCTTGTTGCCAAACAACCACACACTCAATTCCAGATAGCTGAGGACTAACTGGCTGAATGCGTGGGATG
Source organism: Trichechus manatus latirostris (assembly GCF_000243295.1). NCBI lineage: Eukaryota > Metazoa > Chordata > Mammalia > Sirenia > Trichechidae > Trichechus > Trichechus manatus. Next base: position 7,669,669 of record NW_004444063.1, read on the forward strand.
GAGTAAGGGGATCACGGTACTACAGTGTGCAATACTGCTAGTTGGTGCTCTCAGTCTGGCATATAGTAACACTCAAACCACTGAAAAAGACATGTTCTTTCACTTGGTTAACCGCTATAGCCTCCTGTCTTCCTACTTCTTTCTACCCTTTCTCCGCTACAATCCATTCTCTACATACTGATTCTTTTAAAAACATAAGTCAGCTTACATCATTTTGCTCAAAGCCATTCAATGGTTTTCCATTTCACAAAGAATAAAAACCAGTCTTTACATGGCCTAGAAGGCCACACGTGAGCTGGCCCTCGGCCACCTCTCTGGCCTCATTTTCCACCACTTTCCCCGCAACTCAGCCACAGTGCCTTCTTTGCTGCTCCTCTCACATACACTACACATGCTACGTTTCACAGCCGCTACCGTTCCTATTCACTCCGACTAAAGTGCCATTCTCCAGGCATCCACGCGGCTCACTCCCTTACTTCCTTGATAAATGTCACTTCATCAGAGAGGTCTTCCCTCAACACCTATTTAAATTAATACCCCATTTCTCCAACATCATTCTCTATCCTCTTGTCCTGCCTTCTTTTTCCACACGGCACTTATCATCACCTGCTATACTATGGATTTTATTTGTTCACTAAATACCTCCTCCACTAGAGAGCTATGAGGCCAAAGACATCTGTTTTGCTCACGAGCATTTCTTCAGTACGTGGGGCTCACTGCAGGAATACCACAGTGTTGTTATATGCACCAATATATGGTGATTATGTACTTACATATCTAATTTAAAAAAACAAACAAACCACATTTCAGATATGAACAGCATTACAACAAACCAATGCCATGTGAAGAAATATTAAATGAGGGAAGAGCTATAATCTTTTTTTTTTAAAAAAATAATGTTCATTGTTTTTAAGGATACCTTAGAAGTTCACCAGTACCATGAACTGAGTAGAGTTCACTAGTCCTATAAACAGCTGACAAACATCTTTTTTTTAAACCTAAGTTGCTATGTAGCAACCATGCAATTTTTAATCTATAACCCTAGTTATATTTAAGATAAACAATTACAGCATTTAAACTACAGTCAATTAAAAAGTTTTGATGACCATGGCTCAAAAATTTGGGACTCTATTATACTATGTATTGTACTGTGTTAAAATGAAAGAGTAGGAAGAGAAAAATATGAATCTTATGCTACTGGCTCAGAAAAATGCACCATATTTTCTTCCCAATATTGGGTTGCTCCTTTTTCATACTTGGAATGTGCAAGAGCAGGGGGTGGTAAAGAATGAGTGGGAGGGCTGGCAGCAGCACTTTGTTTCAGTAAATACTTTTAGAAAAGAAAACTCTGGAGATGACCAAGCAGCTTTTAAATAAGGCCGTCTTGATACTGTCTAACAGAACTGCAAAGATACGTTTTTTATGGAATGTAAGGATACATAAAACTAGTAGTGCATCCTTTAAATCTGTTTTCCCAATGCCAACAAGCAAGCTGTTCTTCCATTACGATGACCTCCTGACCCTGTTTTGTGTGATTTTTTTCTTGCAAGTCAAAAAGGCTAAGAAATTGATGCCCATTTTTTGCATATTTCACACAAATGTGTCATTAAATAACAACACAATACTGACCTGTTAAATGCTGTATGCAAAAACTCAAGTAGAAAGTTTTTTGTGTAGGAAAAAGTATATTTCTAGTGTCTCATATTTACAGTCCAAGCCTTATACTCCTTATGCTATTTAAATTCATAATCTAGGCCTTTCTATTTTAACTATTGGTGAGTATGCCTATAGTACGTATTTGAATAGGGTTTCCTCTAAAATACACTGTGAGTACTGGCAATAAATAAATCTTTTAAAATATGGCAATATGGCTCAAGTATTCTATAATCTTTTAAAACACTGTTAAAAATGTAATTCTTGGTAATACAGACCATAAATTATTTATAATAATTTAAATGTATATGATGTCTTAAAGAATATTCACTTAAACACACATTCACTTCATGCTTAAATAAGTTAGGACCTTTCCCATTAAAGTCAGGATAAGCAAAGAACCATCACTGACACTATTTAACCTTATACTAGTAAATGCAGGAAGATACCAAAAGGATAAAAGGTTTAAATATCAGAAAAAGACTATAAAATTTTCACTATTTGGAGGTAATTAGAAAATATAAAGGTTTCAACTAAATAAACTAGTCAAAGTGCTCAGTAAGGTGACTAAATACAAAGTTAACATATAAAAAAAGTTTCCTATATACTAACCAATTAGGAAATGTAACAGGAAAAATAGGATTCCATTCAGAGTAGCAATAAAAATCCATAAAATATTTAGAATGAAACTAACAAGAAATGTGCAAAACTTAGGTGATAAAATTTTAAAACTTCACTAAAAGAATATGAAAAGATCTGTACAAATGAAGACATATGCCGCGTTTCTCAACGAGATTACTCAATATTGTAAAGATGCCAATTCTGACCCAAATTACTCTCTAGATTTATTGCAATCCCAAAGTAAACACCTATAGGATTAAAACATGCACTATGAACTATCTCATACAAGGAAAAAGATATAAAGAATAACATAACAGGGACCTACCTAACCACAACATAATTTTCAATACAGTTGAAAAAGAAGAGCTATGAAACAGATTCCCCTTACGAAACAGCAAAACATACGATGTAACTGCAGCAATCAAAACAGTATGGTAGGGGCACAGGGTAAACAGATGTACCAATGGAACAGACTTCAGAAATGGACCCGTAAATATATGAAAATGTAGTATATAATAAAGGTGACATTTCAAATCACTAATAAAAAGACTGAGTGACTATAAACTGTCTTCAGACAGCTGACTGGCATAAAAGAACTCCTACCTTACATCACACAAATTCATCAATTTTCCATTCCACATGGATCAAAGAGCTAAACGCGAAAAACAAAATGATAATAGGACAGTAGGTCTTCAAAATATTGGAGCGGTGAAGGTCTCCTTAAGGAAAACTTGTATATGATGAAGGAATCCATAAAGTTAAAAAACAAGTTGATAAACTGAGATTAACATGTATAACAAAGGATTATTAGCCATGACATATGTACAGAGCTGTAAAATAGACTAACACACACAAAAAATAGCAAAACTATCAACAGGCAACTCAATGAAGAAGAAACATACAAGTTTACACTAAATATATAAAAAGATGCTTAACCTCACTAGTAATCAAGTGAGTACAAATTAAATGATAATGTGTATATAAATTATGATCATTAACAGAAAAATTATATGTTATGGCATATTTAGATCATGAATACTACGGAGACTTTAAAAATGATGATGCAAATAGATTTACATTTAAGCATGAAATAATGAGACATATTGTTAAGCGCGGTGATAGACCAATATGTATAGCATTGAACCTACATACAACACGTACATATAAATTCACTGAGTGATGTCTAGAGGACTATATACCAAATTCTAAAAGTGATTTCACCTGGGAAGCAGTGAAATCGACAGAAGAGGACAAAAAGGGGACTTTCATTTTTTCTTTTGTCTATCCTGCATGAATTTTTATAATGAAAATTCATTCGTACATTATGTGTGCAATTACATTTTTAAATTTAAGCCTCATTCTTCCTTTTATGTTGTTACAAATGTAAACAACACAGAATAACCATCCATCCATCCCAAGTATCTACATTCTTCAAGGTATCATACTTGATCCTGAGGATACAAAGGTAAATAATGGTTACAGCCCCTGAAGAATTCAAAATGTGGCAGAAAATGTTGAATAATTAAGTTATTTACTATTCAAGGGGTTCTATGTTATAATAATAAAATGAACTAAGAGCTGTGGGAATACAGATGAAGTATGATCTAAGTCAAGGGAAAGTCCAGAAACATTTTACAGAGGTGACTTTTGATCTAGGCATCATAAAAGATGATAGAAATTTGCTGAGTTTGGGGGTTTGAAGGCAGGACTTTAGTAGAGGCAACAGTATGTATACAGATTAGAAGGCACAAAATGGGGCATGTCCCAAGAAGAAGGCAGCCAAGACCACTTACTATCTACCTGACTTTGGGCAAAAACCTGAACCTGTTTCAACTAAAAACATGGAAAATGATTTCTTCCTCAGAGAGTCACTGTGAGGAAAATGAGACAATAAGCTGAGAAGGATATGAGGGCAATCTGGCTGCCAGATCTTCCTCCCCACTGAATTCCAAGGCTGACTTAGCTACTTCTCCTCAGGTTATTGTCTCCTTTCCTCCTCACTGTCCAAAAGCTGTCTATTTGGTAGAAGAACACAACACTGTCAGTCATGTACAGTGTAACACAGTCAGTGACACACAGTATTTATGCAGAAGATGTCAATTTTTTCTTTAACCAGATGTTCAGAGTTCCACTGGACAATCTGTGACACTCCATAGAACTGCCCGTAATTATCCCTGAAGTCTTGATTCTTAGGTTGAGAAGCAGCAGTATATTTAGTAAGTACCCCACCCCATATGTACACATATCGCTTCATACTTACAGGCTGAGGCTGTTCTGCAATACAGCAGTTGAAACACAACCAGAATTCACTCATGCTTATAGTCCCAGGTATAAATGAGCACCAATGAAGATTTCAAATCTCAACTCAGGAAGCTCCACAAAGTACGCTCCTCAATATGATGAATGTCCAATGATGTCAAAATAATAATTTTATTACTTCACTGTGTTTTTGTTCCTGGAAGTCAAGTATCTTATGCAGTCAATTTAATAAAGAAAAAGACTGTTCTCCTTTCTTTGTTCTGGTTCTACAGAGACTCGTTTCTGAACCACCAGGAAGGCATAAAAATTGCTGTGTTGACCCAGGACCTAAAACTGGTAGTCTAGAAAAAAAGAAAAAGAAAAAAAAAGTTACTTTACTTATCCTTGGAGGCTTATATTTCCAAAACCTGGGGCAAAATTAAGAGTAAATATTATTCAAAGAAGTAAACATTGAAAAAAAAATCAAGACTTTAACAAATTAATGTTCATTCAACAAATATTTTTAGAGCACCTTGAGTGTCAGGTGCGAAGGATCCAACAGTGAGAGCAGACCACTACCATCACCACCACAGGAATGAGCATGTGCCCAGCAACATACTCTCTATCCCACTCCAGCCAACCAAGCCGAGTCAATCAGAATCCACCTCTTTTCTTTCTGACTACCAAGCTGTCGTCCTTAAGGCTGACATAAGAAAACCATGTTCCACATCTCATAGAGAAGATGGTTCTGAGATAATAATGCCGACAAGCAGAGACAAAAGAGAAGTAAAGATGATACAAATTTCTGATCCCAGTTATCCGTAAAGTCCATTTCACCTGTGCACTTGAGGTTTGGTTTTGTATGTTACTGTTTCTCCCCTTTTGACCTGAAACCACTTTGAAGTGGGTTTCTATCAACTGCAGCCTAATGCAACAGTCAAGTGAATAAGTCCAGTAGACAGCTGGATATACAAGCCTAAAGCCAAGGAGGTGTCTTGGAATCATTAGCAGATTACAACTGAAGCAATGAAATGTCACTATTGAGGGAAAACGGTATCACGAGAAGCAAGGAAGGCCTAAGACAGAGCTCTCTGAGATATAGCAATATTTAAATAATGAGTAGAAAAAGAGAAATCTGTAAAGGAGGCTTGGATATTATCAGAAAGAGAGAGCGAAGGAAAACTAGTTAAATGTGTCAATGAAGCCTGTATCAAGGAGGAAGTGGTGAAAAATATTAACCGTCAATGAGACAGCAAAGACGAGAACTGTTTATTAGATTTTGCAGCAAACAGATACTTGGTGACCCTGGTGTTAACAGCAGTTTTAATGAAGTAGTATGGGCAGAAATCAGATTACAGTGAGTTGGAGTGAAAGGAAAGAAGCAGACTCAACAAGTATAGATGATGTTTGCAAAAAGATTAGATATAAAGTTAAGAAAGACAAGGTCGTAGGGAGAGTGAAGAAAAAAAGACATCTTTGAAATAAAAAGATCAGAACCGAAAGATATATTAATTTGATTATTCAAAGAAATGTAACATTTTTGTCCCAAGTAGTGAAATGAAACATATAAACCACATATTTACAAATTTTTGAAAGAGGCCTCATGTATTTATATCCATTGCCATGAAGTCGATTCCAACTCACGGCAACCCTATAGGGTAGAGTAGAACTGTCCCACAGGGTTTCCGAGGCTGTAAATCTTTACAGAAGTAGACTGCCCCATCTTTTGCCTGCAGAGCAGCTGGTGGGTTCGAACCACTGACCTTACGGTTACCAGCCGAGCTCTCAGTCACTGTGCCACCAGGACTCCTTCATATATTTACAAGCTATACCAAGTGCCAATCAATAATAACTAAATTACAGGATCACAGAATCTGAACATCTTAAGTGAAATAAATTTATCCCTTTTTCTTTTAATCACTGCCCAAAGCCATGACTCTAAAAGTAGTTAAGATAGGGAAGGCAGTTATTTTTGCATTTGTATACATGAAGATCTTCAGTGAAGATAAATGTATATATGCTCAATGTCACAAATCTAGGTGGTAATAAGGCATGAATTTAGAACCTTGATTCTACCAGAGGACAAGCGCTCTAACATACCACCAGAAAATAACATGCTAAGACTTAAGCATACATTCAAGGAGGAAGACTGAAGAAAGAAAATTCACATTCTTGCCATAGTTAAAATTCAGAACCTGGAATGTTTATTTTCAAGCAGTCAGGATGAACACTTCCTATCCCACCCAAACTCCAAACCAAGAAAGTGGCACTCTCTGTCCACTGAATGGGTAAATACCACGAAGGCTTATAAGCTCAAAAGAACTGTTTTACTTGCTTTCTCCATCTAAACTTCTTAGTAAAAATATGAGAGGAAACAGTTAAACTCACAGCATCATGAACATTATTTCTGAGTTGCTATTTAACAAGTTTAACTCCATCCTGAATCAAAGACCTTGGCCATTAAAAGAAGTCATGTGACAACCAGACCGGAATTACTAAGAATGTTAACACATTGTGAAAAATGTAATCAATGTAACTGAATAATTTCTGTAGAAATTGTTAAACGGGAACCTAATTTGCTGTGTAAACTTTTGCTGAAAACAATTTTTTTTTTAAAAAGTCATGTGAAATTAAATCTCTTTTAACTGATTCTACAAAAACAAATATGTCTTTGTTTGAAACTGAAAATTCTTTATGCTCATCACTGTTGCAGCATATACAGACTTGGAGCTACTCATGTTTTCAAATCTACTGCTCAGTTATTCATATTTCTCATTTACTATAAAGGTGAGCAATTTCCTTTTAATATATGAGTTACCTTTGCCAGAAACCACCATCAAATACTAACTTTACATTGGGAGGTGGTGTATTTTCTTTTTCTTCTCTTTTAAACAGTTTCCTTCTACTGAACACTGAAAATTAATACATGGTTTTCTACTTTACAGCCCATAATAAATGCTTTATTTTACCACCCTTACATTTTCCCAATTCAAATTTCCTTCTGATTTAGAGTGAAGTGATTTCTTATTTTATGAAGTTTAAAATAAACATTTCCCCATTTCCATGTACTACTTTGGGAATGACATTCACAATACTACTTCCTGTTTCTTAAATGTTTGGTTGAAGAATGACTATTTAAAGTACAATAATTTGTGCTTCTATTTTTGGAGGCAGAACAGAAAGGATATACAGCTTTTCTTATACATTTCCACATGGAAGGTACATCTGCTGAAATGTATTTTTGAACCAAGGAGGTGTTTGCTACTCCATGGGTTTTGTTAATATATACACCTTTAAAAGTTTCAAACATACCTTGGAAGTGATACCAATACATTTTCTATCTTCTTGCTTTTTCTAAGCCAACTTCCTTTTAATTTTTTTCAAGTGTACATACTTGAAACAGATTTATAAATAAACATCTTTAGAGAAGTACTGAATTCTTCACAAAATATTTCAGTGCTGGCACTGATAATAAATACTCATTTCTCAAATTAAAAGTTGCCTAAAACGTGTCCACTTTACAAACCTTAGACTTCTTTTGGTTTTAATTTTAAGATAACAAAGAAAGTGTCACTTTTCAGTAACATCAACATCTAAAGTTGGCTTTTGAACACAGCTCAGCACATTCCACACATAAAAGGGTCAGACTGGTCTACAGCACAAGAGAGTATTTCGCAGACTCATAGATTCATAGAATTTTAGAAATGGAATAGACCTTACAGATAACATGATGGGACTTATTTTAAAAATGAGGACACTAAGGCCAAATAGCTTGAAGTGAATTATCTAAGGCCACTTAGCTAGTGACTGGCAGAGCCTCCTTGAATTAAAAGCCCAGTCTGTCATAAACGAGATAGGCATGAGAGAGAAGGGGAGTGGCATTCTCTGAGATTTCTCCAGTCACAATATTCACCAACATCTGTTCCCCTCCTTCTCGCTTCCTCCATCAAAATAAATGCTACAGATATAGCTTTCTATCTGTGTGAACAGTTTTGCTATTGACAATTTAAAGAAGTTATGTTCCGAAGTCCTACCTACAATTAAATAAAGTTGCTTTTAGGTCAACTTCCAAAGAAACAATAATAAAGCCTTGATTTGAAAAACAGGGCAATGGGGGCATCTCTTTCGCCAGGTAATTACTTTTTAAGTTTTTGTTTTTAATCTGAAATACTTGAACTCAGTTCAGATATTGAGCATGCTCAGTTTGGGTTTGAAACGGAATCAAAAGTTTAGAATTCAGACTTTGAAACAAAATCTCTATGGTACTTCTAGTACTTCACTGACTTTTAGACACATTTAGCCTGATCAAGTAACAAGCTCTCCCTCAGTTTTTTCAACTACAAAATGGAATATTGCACGGCCAATGTTACAAGCCTCAAATGAGGATTAAGTGAGATGGTATATATGAAGGCATGTAATATATCATAAAAAGCTATATTTATATAAGATGCTCTTATGTATCATCAGAATAAAATGACAAACAGAAGTAGCAAAAACATCATTTTTGCTCCAAATTTTGGCAATAGCTCCAAATTTTAAGAAACAATCTAAAAGTCTGTCCAGAAAAAATTAACTACATTGTGGTATATTCATACAAAAGGATGTGACACAAAATGAAAATGAATGACAACTTCATGCAACAACATGGATGACTCTCACCAATATGTTGTTAAAGGAAAGAAGACCCAAAATAATACACATGGAATTATTTCATTTACATGAATTTCAAAAACAAGTTAAACTAATTTATTTTGTTCAGAGATGGATACATAGGTTTAAAATTAAAGTAAAGCAAGTAAATTATTATAAAGTCAGGAGAGTGGTTATCTCTAGGGTTGAGGGTAGGGACTGTGACTAGGAAGAGATGCCTGGTGGCTTCTGGTATATTGGTAATGTTCTATTTCTTGACTTGGACTACTTGATTTGGCTTACACAAGCATTTGTTTTATAAGTATTTGTTAAATAGTGTATTTATGATCTATGCAATTCTCTATGTATTTTTAAATGAGAAAATTTTGCATGAAATAGAAGGAACAGAAGCAAATATGAACAATTAGCAGTTGATCATAGTGAAGTGGTAAAGATCAGAGATGGAAATGTAAAACAAAAAAATCAAGTAAAAATGTACATCCTTGCTATAGACTTTGAAGAATTTGGCAATATTATTGGGTGAAGAAAGAGTGGAGGCTGAAATTCTATCAGATGCCGAAGAGGTTTTTCCCCAAAATCAATGACCAGGTTTCAATTACCAATAAAGCTTACTTATCGTTGAACCAGCATTAAATCTGTCCCACTGTAGCTGAAAGAGGTCTTATGATTTGTCATACGAAATCCTTAAAAAAAAAAAAAAAAAGACATTAAGAAGAGCTTTCAAACTATGTACTTCTTGAAGTTCTACTTTTCTGAGGATAATCAATAACCAAATAAACCATTGTTCCCTGAATTCAGTTATAAAAAGTAAAACAACCGACTGCTCTAACAGGGATTACAACAGAGGGTCCCAGACAAAGCTGGAGAAAAACACAGAACAAAATTCTAACTCACAAAAAAAAAACGGACTTACTGGTCTGACAAGAGACTGGAGAAATCAGGAGAATATGGCCCCCAGATACCCTTTTAACTGAGTACTGAAGTCACTCCTGGGGTTTACCCTTCAGCCAAAGATTAGAAAAAGGCCCATAAAACAAACACATAGCTGAATCATATTATATATATGAGACTAAATGGGCACACCAGCCCAGGGGCAAGGACTAGAAGGCAGGAGAGGACAGGAAAGCTGGTGACAGGGAGCCCAAAGTCAAGAAGGGGAGAGTGCTGACATATCACGGGGTTGGCAACCAATGTCACAAAACAATATGTGAATTAATAGTTTAATGAGCAACTAATTTGCTCTGTAAACCTTCATCTAAAGCACAATTAAAAAACAAGAAGCATGAAAGATGTGCATGTGTGTGTGCACGCACACATCTGTGCATGGGTGCAGATATATACCCATGTAGCTGCCAAACTTTTTCTCTGAAATGACTGGCGATAGTCTTTCCTGTAGTTTCATACAAATGTAATCACACAATACATACTCTTTATGTCTGACTTCTTTCGCTCGCATGTTTTTGAGATTCATCCATGTTACCTGTATTAGTAGTTCATTCCTTTTTATTATGGAACAGAATTCCATCGTATGGATATACTACAATTTATCTATTAATCTGTTGATGAGTATTACTGTTTTTCCAGTTTTTTGACTATTAAGAACAAATAGCTATGAACACATATATACAACCCTGTCATTTTTCCTGGGAAAATACCTAGGAATAGAATTGCTGGGTCATGTGGTAAGTATATTTTAACTTCCGAAAAAACTGTTTATCAGCTTTCCAAATCAGGTGCACCTTTTGCATAACTCCAGCAATGAATGAGAGTTCCAGTTGTTCCACATCCTACCAACACTTTGTACTGTCAGTCTTTTTCATTTTAGTCATTCCAGTGGATGTGAAGGTCCCTGAGGAGTTGATGCAAACAGTTTACAATCGACTACTAACCTAAAGGCTGGCAGTTCAAACCCACCCAGCATTACCACGGAAGACCATCCTGGCAATCTGCCTCTGAAAAAATTACAGCCAAGAAAACTCTAGACCAGTCCTATTCTATAACACGAGGTCACCATAAGTCAGAATCGACTTGTCAGCAACAAGTTTGGTTTTTTTTTAAGTGGATATGAGGTAGTATCTCACTGTGGTTTTAATTTGCACTTTTCTTTAATGATATTAAGCCTTTTCATGTGCTTGTTGGCCATTCATATATCTTCTTTTGTTAAATGTATGTCAAATCTTTGCCCATTTTTAACTGAGTAGTTTGTCCTATTGAGTTGTGTTCTTTATATATCCCAGATCAAGTCCTTTCTCTGATACATAGATCGTGATTATTTTCTCCCAGTCTTTATTTGCCTTTTTTTTAAAAAAAAAAAAATAGTGTCTTTCAAACAGATTTTCTAATTTTGATGAAGTCCAAATTATCAATTTTATCTTTTATGATTTGTGTTCTTTATGTCCTAAGAAATTTTTGCCTATCCCAAAGTCACAAAGATTTTCTCCTATTTCTTCTTCTAAAAGTTTCAGTTTTTACTCTTAGGTCTATAACCCATTTTGAGTTAATTTTTTGGCGGTATAAAGTAAAAGTCAAAAGTTTTTGCTTTTTGGGATCTTAAAAGCCTGTGAGCGGCCATCTAAGATACTCCACTGGTCTCATCCCTTCGGGAGCAAGGGAGAATGAAGAGAACAGGATACAAGCAAAAGATCAGTCCGAAGGACTAATTGTCCACAGCTACCAAGGTCTCCACCGGACTGAGTCCAGTACAGCTCGATGGTGCCCGGCTACCACCACTGACTGCTCTGACCAGGATCACAACAGAGGGTTCTGGACAGAGCTGGAGAAGGATATAGAGCATAATTCTAACTCATAAAAAAAAGACCAGATTTACTGGCCTAAAAGAGACTGGAGAAACCTCAAGAGTATAGCCCCCAGACACCCTTTTAGCTCAGTGGTGAAGTTACCTCTGAGGTTCACTGTTCAGCCTGCGAGTGGACAGCCCTGGCAAACCAAATGAGACTAACGAGGTACAGGAGTCCAGTGACAAGGGCCAGAAAGCAGAAGGGGACAAGGAAGCTGGTGATAGGGAACCCAAGGTTGAGTAAGGATATTGTTGATGTGTTGTGAGATTGTTAACCATTGTCATAGGGGAACATTTGTAGTAACTGTTAAATGAGAAACTATTTTGTTCTGTAAGCCTTCATCTTAAGTGAGAATAACAGCACAATTGGAAGAGCGTAGTCAATGTCACTGAACTGTGTATGCAGAAATTTTTGAAACGGTGTTATCTTTGGCTATGTGTATTTTCACCAAAAGAAAAAAAAAAAAAAGGTTGAGAAGTTAGAGGGTTAATATGTTGTGGGGCTGTTAACCAATGTCATAAAACAACATGTGTACTTCTGTTTCATGAGAAACTATTTGTTCTGTAAGCCTTCACCTGAAGTACAATTAAAAAAAAATAAAAAAAGAGAAAAAAAAGTTTTTGCTTTCTTTCTATGGATATCCAGTTGTTCTAGCATAATTTGTTGAAGAACAACCTTTCTCCATTGGATTGATTTGGCACCTTGATTAAAAATCAAATGACTGTAAGTTTGGGTCTATTTCTGGGCTGTTTATTATGTTATACTGGTCTATTCGTAGATCCTTATGCCAGTACCATACTGTCTTGATTGCTGTAGCTTTGTAAGACCTGAAGTCAAGTAGTGTTAAGTCTTCCAACTTTGTTCTTTTTCAATATTGCTTTAGATATTCTAGATCTTTTCCATTTCCATATACATTTTAGGATCAGTGGGTCAATTTCCACAAAAAGCCTCCTAGGTTTCTGATTGGAATTGTATTTAATCTAACAATCATAAGAGGGAGGATTATACTTTAACAATATTTAGTGTTCTAATCCAGGAACAAGGCATAGCCAATGTTTGGTAGTTTTCGGTGTATAGGCTTTCCATGTATTTTGTTGTATCATGTTTGTTTTTAACTTTGATTATAGCTTTCACGTGGAAGTTTTAAAGTCTCATGTGGTCAAATGTCAACTTTCATCACAGGTTTTGGGTTTTATCTTACTTAAGAAGGACTTCCTTATCCCAGGACTATAAACATATCATGCCATTATAGTTTTGTTTAGGTTTACTTTTTAAAATGTATTTGGACATTTAAGATTGTATAGGGTGTAGTTAGGTAACGTTACACAACCTACTTAGGCTTTTTCTTTTTAACATCATCCTTTTCTCTTTCAATTAAAACACAAGTATTGAACACCAAACATATGCCAATAATTATGAGACAATATTATATTGGCTCAAACCTGAGTTTGCAACATAGGCACATAAGAAAGTAGTAACACGAAAACTACTCTTCCATTCTCTTCTATCAACATTTCTTCTCCCTCTTATGTGACAATGACTGTCATGTTTATCTTTCCCTCCCTTTAATAATTTTCCTCCCCTGCAAATTTATCTTCTTCTCAGTTCTCTCTTTCCCTTTATCTCTTTTCCATCTCTTCATCTACTCCTCCAAAACCCTCCTCAGCTGTCTAGAGTTAGAAATAATGATTATGTGGTAGATTCTCAATGTATTAGTTAATGGAATGAAATCTATTACCACTCTGAATTTTTCTCCCGAGACTAGCTAGCTAGACAAGTGCACCTACCTGCTATTGAACATTTCATTTTGTCATCCTACTTACCTCAAATGCAATATTTGCAAAACTGAATTCACTGTCTTTTTCCTCATACCTGTTTCTCTTCCTATGCTATCTTTTTTCATGGATGGCACCACCATACATGATTTGCCAAGCATTATATACTGAAATTCCATCCCACTACCTATAGTTCTCTGTACAAAACCACACTATGAAATGCCTTCTTACATTTAAACACATCTTTATTAACAAAAATACACACAGATTCTTAAAAATCAATGAATAACAAAAGGTTATTAAAAACGTCAAATCCCTGATCTATCCTTCTCCGTTAGTCATCATTTTTAATTTACTAAGCTGTTTTTTTTTTCTTTCATAATAGAGATATTATTAGTTGTTTTGTGGATCAGTAAACAGATATTATGAACAATCCGTATACAATTCTTAATGTACATACCAAAAACCTAAAAGCCACGTAGCTGTAATTCTTTTCTAAACAGTTATTACAATGACTTTCCAGCTTAAAATGTGGAGGTGAATTTTCCATAAAAGGTTCTTAAGTACTTACTAATATCTTCAAATGTTGATAAGTTGTTACACTGTAAGTCTCACTCACAATTTAATATCATAAACACTACATACTGTAATTTTCAATCTTTCAAGCACATTAACCGAGTTATTAGGAATACTGGACTACCACCATCAAGGATGTTACCGAAAGCACACAATTCTGACAGGGAGAGCCTCAGGAAGCGGTTTTCTGTAAGAAACAATTCTATTAACATGGGAACAGAAGTAATTTAAAATGTTTAAGACAAATTAAATGAATGACTGTGACTCCAAATTGCCATTCAGTATGCTTGGTATTATGGGATATAAAAACTGCCCCCCCTATAGAAAGTTGACACCCAAGATAGTCAAAGCCTCTCATAATTCAGCATTCCACTATTTTCTGGTTGTACCAGAAAATAAACCATCAAATGACTTCACCTCTTTTTTTTTTTTTTTTTAAAAAAAAAAAGCATTTATAAAAACCCATGGGACTGTACAACACAGAGAGTGAACCCTAATGTAAACTACAGGCTTTCATTAATAATAAAGTATCAATATTGACTCATCAATTGCAACAAATATACCATACGAATGCAATATGTTAATAATAGGAGAAACTGTGCAGGGAATAGAGGGTATATATGAGAACTCTCTGTACTTTCTGCACAACTTCTCTGTAAACCTAAAATTGCTCTGAAAATAGTCTATTAAAAAAGCATACTTAAAAAATGGGATGAGGTGGAATTCCCTCCTTAAAAATGCTTCTAGAGCTACTAAAAAACTTGCATTTACAAATACTTGATAAAAATATTCTTCTGGATTGTACAAGAAGGGAGATACAGGAAATACTGATAAGATGTGATATGCAATATTAATTAGTCTTGGCTTCTTTCTCTCCTACTTCATCAGAGGTTGGACTCTCCTTGTTTTTAGTTTCTCCATTTTCATCGGGTAAATCCTCTTTGGTTTCTTGGTTAGTTATTTTGGCCTGTTTTTCCTTTTGCTCCCTGCAATAGACTGAACTGTGTCCTCAAAAAGCTATGTTAAAATCCTAACCCCCTGGTACCTAAAAATGACCTTGCTTGGAAATAGGGTCTTTGAAGATATTATCAGTTAACATGAGGTCATACTGAACTAGGGTGGGTCCTAATCCTATATGACTGATGGTTTTATATAAGAGACAGACATACAGAGGAAGGTTGGCCATATAAAAGATACATCTACAAGCCAAGGAACATCAAAAAAAAAAAAAAAAAAAAATGCCTGGGCTTCCAGAAGCTGGAAGAAACAAGGAAGGATCTTCCCTTAGAAGTGACAGAGAGAGCGTGGCCCAGCTAACATACCGATCTGGATGGACTTCTAGCCTCTAGAACAATGAGATAGTTAAGTTTCTGATCATCAAAGCCACCCACTTTGTGGTACTTTGTTACAGCAGCCCTAGGAGACTAAGACACTTCCCCTTTTCCTTTTGCTTGCACTTTTTTGTCTGAATATTTATCCTGGGGAAAAAAAACCCACTAGGTTGTATGGTTAGGTTGACTATCCTATTACAGTTAATCCCTTGATATCACATAATGAGTAGCTGAAAGAATCAATTTTGAGTTTTCTGCTTTCATTTAGGTGTTCAAAGAATCTTTCCTGCTGCCTTTTTGGGCTCCATTTTTGGCTCCCCTTTTGCAGGAGCAGGATTAGCTAACACCTCCACGTGGGCTCCTCCTTCACTGCCCCTTCCACCGAACTGACCATCGTCTTGGGCATCTTGGCTTTGGTGGTGGTAGGGAGGGCACGTGCTCGGTGCTATGGGCCAAGGGCCTTCAGGAAGCTGGGCTGCCTGGCAGCTGCAGCTCCTCCTACCACCCAAGGTAACGAGACCCACAGCAGAGCAGTGTGGGCCCACCTCCCCTTTTATCTAGTTTTAGATAATATAAACTGACTTCCTGTTAAAATAATTAGAATGTGGTCCTTTGACAATATCACTTCCCACCCTCTTACTGCTTTTCACCATCATCCCTAGATAATTATAATTTTTGGTTAAATCAATATTCAATGTTTATATTATTATGATTGCCATTGCTGAAACAAGTAGCATATTAAGATTACCTATCCTTCCTTGAATAATCTTTTGCTTTCCCTGAAGTTAATAGCTGCTGAGCTTTTGTATTTGCTTAGTTTTTCTATGTACCCATATCAAATCTGTAAAACACTGTAATTAGATCTGTAAAACACCTGTAATTTCCAAATACCGGAACATATACGCAAATGCATTAATTCAAATTTTCTTTTGGCTTCTTCCCAGAACCCCTAGCCTCCTGCTTCAATGTGGACTAGCTGCTCTCCAGACATGTTCCTTCAGTCCTAGGTTGAATGCTCTGTTTCTGAGAATCATGTCTTCCTCTTTTATTTCATCTGCCTTATTTTGTAAAATCACATACTCCAGTAGCTTCTTAAGAAACAGTACACAGAAGGAAAGTATTCTGATCCTTCCATTTGACATTTGATGGATCATTTGGTTGAATACAGACCAACAAGTTAAAAGTATTTCCCTAAGGATTCTAAAAACATTGTTAGGTTCCAGAGTTGCTGGTGACATTCCAATTTTCTTTTCTTTATACGTGAGCTATTTCCTCCTTCTCTGGAAGGTTTAAAGATAGTCTCTTTATCCTTGGAATGCTCAAATTTCACAGGTATGACTTGGTGTGCTCCTTTTTCATTCATTGTGCCAGGCACTGGGATGAGCCCTTTCAAGCTGGAGAATGCAAAAATAGAACAAAAACTCCCATATATCCTTCACCCAGATATGCTTATTGTTAACAGAATGCCTGTATTTTCCCCTTATTCTTGAGTTTAGCTAAGTATAGATTAGTTGACAGTGCTTTTCCTTCAGTCTTTTGTAAATGTTATTCTGACAACTATTGTTGCTGAAAAGAAGTCAGCTGTAAATCTAACTGCTGGTCCTTTGAATAGAAACTTGTTTTTTATATATAGATGGTCTGAAGATCTTCTTTGCATCTGGCTCTTAATTTCACAAAATCTGTAGTTTCTAATTTATTTTTATTTATTTAGGGTTCTCTTCACCTGCTTCTAATCTGCTATTTTACCCAACTATTGACTTTTTCCCCCAATTATTGACTTTTATTTCAATGATCACATTTTTTCATATTAACAAGTTCCATTTGTTCCTTTTGCAAATTCACAACTCCAGTTTGTCTTTCATTTAGACATTTCAAGTAGACATATTTTATAGTGTATTTCTGATTATTCTGTTAAATCAATTCCTGCTCTACTAACTATCCTTTTTGACTTGTCTGCGGACACTCCCTCATGTTAGACTGTTCCCTTGTAATTATTTTATTTGATTGTCTGAAACCAGACAGTGTAAGTTCAAATCCTGGATTCTCCCAAGGACTAACTATATGATGTTGTGCCAATGACTTAACGTTTGTATGCCTCAAATTTCTACTATATAAAATGGAGATTATAATAACATCTACATCATAGGTTTGTGTGAAGATTAAATGACTAAATTTACATTGTTTAGAAGAGTAAAATAGTGCTTGGAACATAGTAAATTTATAAATATAAATAAATGCATACATACATATGTACACACAGACACATATACATATATACATGCACACATATACATATACACATATAATACGCTATCACTGTTGTCACTATTATTATCATTTTTCTCTCTCCACCCAGAGACCTAAGAGGAGACATTCTAGTCAGTCTCTCTTTTGTGGAGAGAGTAGCACACATACAAAAATACATGATTCCAGTTATTAGAGTTGATATTTAAAAGGGAAAGTGAAACAGATCAGTATTAAGGCACTGGAAAAAATTTATTGATGCTAATTAAATTACTTACTTTGACAGTAATGGCATATCTTCCTCAAAAACCAGTTTAAATATATATAATTTACTTCTATGCCATACACTGAAATTAACAATACAAAGAATTTTAGAATAGATGGTTGAATAAATAATTCTAACTTAGATGATCAGCTATTATTAAAAAAAAAAAAAAAAACACCCAAATAACGCTTTTAAGTATAGATAATGTATTTAGTATAGAAAGTCTTTGATATCAGGATTAAGTTTTTGAAGAGAATGTTTGCTCAATACCTAGTTACTGCCGGGAATGTCTGCCAAGTTGCTTTGTAAAAGAAAGGATGAGAAGAGGTAATTAAAAGGTTTAAACAATGAGAAGTATGTGTAATTCATGCCTCTTGGTCAGGCATGGAATCCCTTATCAATCCCTTGGGGATGTGAAAGTCAGCTGAGCACAAACAGCAGTATTTTATCTGGGTGTGGAACAAGGTAAGGTGGAGACCAGGCTTTGATATTGTGTTTCAGATTCATCCCCAGAGAGGAAAGAGATCATTGTGATTTACTTGCTTTGTGGCAACTGCCTTAGGACTTTAAATGTTAACTTGATATTTTCCCCCAGATAAATGAGGTATTTTCAGCTGCCATTATTCTTTAGCTGGGAGGAACTTTTATAAGATTAATTTGCTATGACTATTGAACCATGTCATGCTCTTTAAAGAGCTCTATGAGTTGTTTTAAAGCTTCTCCATGCCCACACCTCCCCAAACATTTGTATCACATTGCACTATCAAAGTGCTATATCATAAGCGGCACATAGTAATTACACAATAAGGGATAATGTATATTATTCGGTTATCAAGTTTCTTTCTCAAGTCCAACATCACACAATATCTGCAGCATCTAGCACCTGACGCAGTATGTCACCTAAGTTTAAAATGGTTCAAAAATTTTCTTGTGAAAGAGACTAACAATATTTAGAGAAAAAAGCTTTTCTAAGGATCACATATACAGATAGTATCTTTAAGTTCCAGGTGGGAATGATGAGCACAAAAAAAAAAAGCTGTATCTAATATGCACTACGTTTTATTTATCATATATTTTCTCAACACTAGCAAGTAAAACACGAACAATGACAATATTCGTGACAAATTTATACCCATTGCTAAAGACTAACTGCAAACTATACCATTTTCATGCAGTTTTGGAGCTCTCAGCCAAATTTATCATAAATTCCTTTTTTCAACAATTGTTTAGGTCTGCATATGGTTTTCCCTACAGCTAAGAACTTAAGATTTTCTAAAGCGTTTTAAGTAAATACGAAAAATGAAAGTTTCTAAGGTAGGCACTGAGGAAAAGGAAACTAATGTGAACTAAGGAGCATGATGTGAAGTTACATAGTGGGTGGATTGGGAAGTAAACAATCTTTCTGAAAGATTTCAACAAATACACTGCTATCAGCTTTATTACAAATAAAAAAATTCAAATATTAAAAACTTCTATTGGAAATCTTATAAAATAATAAGGTATAAATGAACAGTGCTAAGAAGATAAATTTTAAACTTTGCACAAAAAAGAGCTGATCTTCCTACCCCATACCAAAAAGGTTTTAAAAAACAAAACAAAAAACCCACTTGTAGTAAAGTAGGAAGGCCTACTACAGGCAGTTTGAACTCATGAGCTCTCTTAAAACTTAGTATCTATGAATAGTGAAATAACACAAAAATTCAACTCGTCAATAAAGACTTGCTTTTACCTTTTTTTTGAAAAAAGTTTTATTAACAATACCATATACTCACTTATATAAACATTTTTTAAAACATGGTAAAATGACATTTTTGAACTTTGTTCAAAAAAAATTTTCCTATTTTAGGCAATCTTCAAAATATCTTTTAAAAAATTATTCAAATAAATTTGCCATTATTTGATGGTACTAAAACCAAGAAAAATGAACCTGGAATTCAAATGAAACAGAGTTCTGTTCTCCACTGGAGACCAACACAGTCTATCCAGTCTATATGAATAACACTTAAAAGGCCCTGAAAGCATTTCATAGACTTGAATATGGGCTGGTTAGGACGGTAACAGGACCGTGGCTACAAATCAAGAAAAATATTAAAAACATATCTACATGGGATTCCAGTCCGAGGTCAAAAGCTACTGCCCTTTTCTTTATTTAAACACTGTATGAAATAGTATTTAACTATCACCATTTTACCTTCCAGCCCCAGCATGCAATTTAATCTTTTGATACATATTATTGACAACTAACACAGAAACATAAAAAGAAAATATGTATGATGTTTTTAAATAAGTTATTTTATGGCATGATAATCTCAAAAATAAGAGTTAACTTCAATTTGCGGAAAATATAAACAACATGTAAACACAGAGATCACTTAAAATACCTGGTAGTGTCATTATCAATTGAAAAGAATTATCCTCTATTGCTATATTAAAGCGCACTGTATTGGTGAGGAAAATAAAAACTGCATGCATATTTAGCTTAGCTGTTTTTTTTTTTCCCTTGGTATTTCTTTTCTCAAATTAAATCGGATAATGAATAACCCTCTCTAATGCCACCTGTTAACGGGATACCAGAAAAAGACTCCAGCATGTATTCTGAATGTAGGATTTCAACAGACATTTGTGTTTTAGCATTTTATAATTACAATTTTGGACAATGGCAGGAAAGAAACACATTTGTTTCCTAATGCCACTTGTGGAGGCCTGGTGGCATAGCAGTTAAGAGCTCGGTCGGCTGCTAACCAAAGGGGTTGTTTGAATCCAGCAGCTGCTCCTTAGAAATCCTATGGGGCAGTTCTACCCTGTCCTATAGGGTTGCTATGAGTTGGAATAGACTCCATGGCAATGGGTTTTTTTGGAATGCCAACTGTATTGTAGAGGAGTTCAAGAAACAGATAAGAAAACAAATAGAAGCAAACTTCCAACGCAGAATAAACATCATTATTTGTTTGCTGAAAATACGCATGTATTTGACAGATACTATTGAGCAACTACTAGGTACTAAGCACCTGGGACGTGAAAATGACCAACAGAAGGTGAATCAGATAGAACCGAACACTTGAAAAAAACCTATGACTCAATACCTAGATTATATGTAAGCGTGTAGTATGCACCAAGCTGTAGAGTTATCTTTCCACTTCATTTGTCTTCTGAAGTGGTAATGCACATTTGTGCAGCGGTCAAGTCCCAGGACTCTGACAAGGACAGCTAGAAATCCAAGCAGTCCACAGTTTGGGGAATTTTCATTAAGCCCTTGAAAATGAAACCTTACATTGTGCATTTGTGTCAGGCCCTTACTGAGGCAGATAAGACAAAAATTTCAATCTTATGGATGATAAAATCTGTAGTTTATATAAATCTCAGGGATGAGGTTAAGCTTCACTTAAGGGGAAAGTGAATCATATGTGGCAATCAAAAATAATACACTGCAATTGAACATATAAGGAATTCATTAGAAGTTAATGCTTTTGTGCTGTATCATATTCTGAGTTTTCAATCTTTTTTTTTTTTTTTTTCGCAGAGAACAATACAGTGACAAGGATCTCGTATTTAGACATGCCGGTGAAGCGGTTTTCCCTACAACTATGGAAGTCTCCAACAATTTTCCACTTTCCAGCAGAATGTGGCTATATCTACTACTTTCATCACATAGGCTGTTCAAAACTCTGAACTATTTCTAAGGCACTAGCCACCTAGATCCCCAGATATCACAACATCTTAGTTCTAGTGAGGATATGCAAAACAACAACAAAACCAGACTTGAGACCACTTATTCCTTGCAGGCTTGAGGAACCGAAGGCATTAATCTTGGCTGCTATTTCACCCAGGTACTGTAGAATGCATGGAATTTGGTATCAGAAAAATTTTGTTCAAAACTACACTCTACCTCTTAAAAGCTTTCAGGTGGCCAAGCCAAGATACAATTGGTCTCTCTTAACCTGGAGCAGCAGAGAAGGAAATCTAAGAACTGGACAAGAAACTGGACTGCAGGTCTAACTGCCTATATGAACTACTGCCTCCTTAGCTATGAGACGAGAAGAACTGGATGGTGCCTGGCTATCATGACTAAATGAGAGGAATCCTGATCAAAACGCAAAAAAATTTGGAACAGAATATGGAATTCTTAGGGAATCCAGACTTACTGGATCTACTGAGGCTGGAGGAATGCCCGAAACTATTGCTCTGAGAAAATCTTCAAACTATGAACTGAAATCATCCCTGGAAGTCATCTTTAAACTAAACAACTGTTTAGCTAAACTAGTAGAATCCATGAGAAATGTGCATTTTTCAAGAATTATCTATATGAGATCAAATTGTCAACAGTAAGTCTAAAGCACAGATGAGCTGTTTAGGAAGTAGTGAGTGTAAGTCAATGGTGGTGAAACTATGGGTAGAGACAGCGAGAATGGTGACACACTGTGAAGAATGTAACCAGTGTTATTAAATTGTACATGTAGAAATTGACTGGTATATGTTCTGCTGTGTATATTTTCACCAAAATTAAAAATTAAATAACAACAAAACTCAATTCTCACTAACATGCTATATAAACCAGAAACAGATGTAATAAAACTAAGTATACAAGGGAAAAAAAACCAAAAAACAAAAACTATACCCTACAACTAGCTAAGTGGTGTTAGTCTGTAACTTCTCTGAATTGAAGTCTTCTCTTATGAGGATTATACTTTGCAGGATTACGCTCAGACAGGGTTTCTCAATCTTGGCACTAGTGACATTTTGGGCCAGATAATTCTTTGTAGTTTTGCACTGTAGGGTATTTAGCAGTATCTCTGGCCTCTACCCACTAAATGCTAATAGCACCCCCCAGGATGTGACAACCAGAAATGTCTCCAGACATTTCCAGGGGAGTGGTTCCACTGGGTGCAAACTATTGCTGTATTATTATAAAAATGAATGGAAAAAAGTAGTATATGATATACCTCTAATCCAGAGAATCCCCTTCTGAATTCCTGAGCCAAGTCCCTAATGAGGTTCTCTTAAAAGCTACAATCAGAACACAAAATGCCAGTAAACTATATGGTACGTTAAAGATGGCTGTAAACTCTTGGTTATTTCTCCAAATCAGAGATAGAATTAAATTTCCCTACTGTGAATTCAGGTGACCTTAGTGACTTGTTTCACCAATAGAATGAGGCTTAAATTATGTGCCAGAATTTATGAGGTCATAACAAATCTTACAGATTCAGCTCAGAAGTCCAACTATCCTAAGACTGCCATGATGGAAAGAACCAACCACAGGCATGCAGGTTAGAAGTCCCAGCTGAGCCCAGTTATCTTCATCAGCACACCAGGCATGTGAATGAGGTCTCCCAGAATCCCCCAGTCCAGCCCATCTCCTAACTGAATACCAGCGAGTGACCTTTGTTGATGCCACACGTAAGAGAAATGCTGAGCCCTGACCAAATTCCCAACCCTCAAAATTACAAGATATAATAAAATTGTTGTTTCAAGCCACTAAGTTTTGGGATAGTTTGATACAAGTAATAGGTAACTGTGAACCCTTACATAATTATTTACATACAGTTTGCATATATTTTACATATACTTTTCAGTTAAAGATTTCCACATGTTTTAGAGGAAATCTCCATATTAACTATCTTTATTGGCTCAAACAAGATCATCTGATTCCTATCAAGATGACAAACTAACAGGAGCTGCTGGTTCCTTCCTCCAAAATCAACCCTAGGGAAAAAATAGAAGCAACTCTAGATTCCAGAACAATAACAGCAGTAGCAACAAAAAGAAACAAAAACTACTGGGGATACCGAAAGCTGTACTGAACTTGTCTGTGAGGAAGCTGGTGACCTGCAGCCAGTAGGAGTTAAGTGACAGACTAGCTAAAAGCCTTTTTTTCTTTTTTAAGGTTCTGCCCTTGTCTATCCCTTGACTGCCCCTCCACCACAGAACTCAGCACAGCCTAGGCATATTCGTCAACAGGATGAAATCGGGATAGCACAAAAGCCCCATACCCAGGAGGAGAGGCGGGAGCTCATGACAACAGGCACAGGCTGACTAGCCACTCTATCAGCAGTCACTCTTCCATCCCTACCCTCTGACTCCCAAAACCCAAACCAGTTCCCCTTGCGTCAATTTCGACTTATGGTGACCCCCTGTATGCCACAGTAGAACTGTGCTCCATAGGGTTTTCAGTGGCTGCATTTTTGGAAATAGATTACCAGGCCTTTCTTCCAAGGGGCCTCTGAATTGACTTGAATCTCCAACCTTTCAGTTAGCAGCTGAGTGCATTAACTGCTTGCACCACCCATGGACTTCCCAAAACCCTGTAAAACCAAAAAAACTAAACCTATTGCTGTCAAGTCAATTCTGACTCATAGTGACCCTATAGTACAGAGCAGAACTGCCCCATAGGGTTTCCAAGGCTGTTATCTTTATGGAAGCAGACTGCCACATCTCTCTCCTGTGGAGTAGCTGCTAAGTTTGAACTGCCAACTTTTCAGTTAGCAGATGAGCACTTAACCACTGTGTCACCAAACCCCAAAAACCAAAGCCACTGCTGTAAAGTTGATTCTGACTCTCAGTGACCCTATAGGACAGAGTAAAATTGTCCTATAGAACTTCCAAGGCTGTAATCTTTACAGACGCAGACTATCACATCTTTCTCCCACAGAGCCACTGGAGGGTTTGAACCGCCAACCTTTCGGTTAGCAGCTGAGTGCTTAACCACTGCACCACCAGGGTTCCGACCCAAAACTCTACAGGGTTGGTGAATTACAGTCTAAGGCAACTACCTCATCCAAGTATTATTGATCCCACTATTGCTAAGACAAGTTCCCTGATGCAGTAGCAGCCAACAAGAAGAAGGCGTTCTGTGGTCACCTGAGCTTCAAGCCCTCCCTCCTCTCCTTAAGCTCAAATAGACTAACACAAACTAACAGCTGGTTGTTGACCATTCCCTAATACACATTACTAGATTATTTCAGTAGACATTTCAACAAGTAACATCAGATACAAGGATGGAGTAATACAAATCTACAATCCTTTACTGTAACCCTTACCACAAAAGTTTTTCAGAATATGGAATTTTTCCAATTTTATAAAGATAATATGGTATATATATCATATATAATATCCACAGCAGTGTCTAAGGTACTATTTCAAAGTGAACTCACTCATAGTCAGAATATTAATACTCTGAAGCAAAAACCATCAATATTCATCAAACTGAGGGAGATTAATAAAAGCAATAAGCAACCTCATATCAGTTCAAGTATGGTTTTTTGACAAATAAAT
Source organism: Trichechus manatus latirostris (assembly GCF_000243295.1). Classification (NCBI taxonomy): domain Eukaryota; kingdom Metazoa; phylum Chordata; class Mammalia; order Sirenia; family Trichechidae; genus Trichechus; species Trichechus manatus. The sequence continues at coordinate 7,695,092 of NW_004444063.1, forward strand.
CATGAAAAACTTCTGAAAGCCATAGATAGCCTCATGTCAATTTGGTTTGGGTTCTGTTGCCAAATGAATCACCACAAAATCTTTTGGTTTTCAGATCTTTTTTTTTGGAATTCCAGGAAAGGGACTGTAACAGCTATTTTTTTTTTAAGTATTGAATTAAAAAAGCCTTTAAATCTTACAATTTTACATCCGGACAAAGTGTTATTCAAATATAATGTTATGATAAAAATAATCTCAAGCACACAAGGCCTCAGAAAGCCACATGAAAACCCACTATGCAAGCCTGTTGGAGGAATATTCAAACGAAAAAGAAATATAGGAGATGCTGCAAGAGATAGGGAAAGTAGAGGTAATCAAATACTTTGATATCCATAGGAACTCTGAACTAAAATACTAGCAATATCAACATCATTGGGGACAGGGAGTCAGAGGACAAACAAAGGAAAATAAAAGTGTGCTAGAATTATTTGTTTTATTTGGGGAAAGAAAGAGCTATTGACAAGTAAAAAGAAATATACGGAAGTAAACAGAGGAATGGGTCTAAAGGGCAACCATCATAGGAACAAAAATAGAGAAAAACTCAACCTATCCAATGAAAGCAGGAAGGTGGGGAGGACCAAAATTCATCCTATTAGAACGACAACTGCAATAATGTAAATGAATTAAACTCTCCAATTTACAGACAAATTGTGATAAAAAATATCTTAAATTGAGTTAAAAAAAGGTGATAAAGTAATATACCACCTACAAAAGATTTACTTAAGACTACATCACACAAATCTGAACAGAAAGAAAGCTAAGGTAGCAATCTTAATAATAATCTAGAATTTAAGGCAAAAAATATCATAAAGGACAAAGCAAGATATCATATACTAGTAAAAATAACAGAACAAAAACATATAATCATCATGAACACATCCTCCGTAACAATAAAGCCTCAACGTATATCACGAACAACATCTAGAAATGTAAGGAGAAAAGGATAAATCAACTGTAGTTGGAAATTCTGACACCCAAATGATCAAGAAAAAAATATATAAGCAGAGATAGTAAAGACATAATCAACAAAATCAATATGTATGATTTTATAAATACACCCAAAGGAAAATAGATAGTATTTTCATGCATATATAGAATATAAACACAGACGGGTCATGTAAGGCCAAAATACCTAGAGGATCAACAGCATATAGACTATATTCTCTTACAATAATGGGATAAAATTAGAAATTACTGACAAATGAATAGCTTAAAAATTTCATGTTTGGAAACTAAACTCAGAATAAAAAATAGAAATATTTTTTTAAAAATTGTTTCAAATGCTTCGCTCTTACTTGTAGTGAAAACTGGATCAACTTGGATGATATTGGCTGACCCCTCAACCAATTACTGTGGTCAAAGCAACAAAACAGAATGAGCCAATTGGTTCCCTGAACTGAGAGACTGACGGTTGACTAGATTAGGTTGATCTGCTTAGGCCAATTGGAGTCCACAACTAGAGTGGAAGGGCAGGGAAGAGTGGCAGGGGAATCTGGTATCACATTAGGAAGAGGGAAGACAAGACATAAATGGAATCGCTGGAAGGCAGCAATATCTCTGTACAGTTTTAATTCCAGTTCAGCCACAAATCCCTACATTAATTACTACTGATCATATAATTTGGGGTGGGAGCTCAGTTTCAACATGTGAAAAATGAATACAATATCTAAGAGTCCTTTTAACTCTAAGAGTCTGTGACTACATCATGTCTGTTTTGTTCATGGTTACAACACTGCCAGGCACACAGTGAACCATGTAGTAAGAATGTATTAAATGAATGTGAAGTTTTACCATACTCAACTTGGGAGATTTGGGGACTAATAGATTAAAAAATAATAATAATAATTAATGAATGTCCAACAGATAAATGAGAAAAGGACATGAATTTTTAAATCCACAAAGAGGAAGCAGCTGGTAGGCTTCCGTCATAATGTTCAAAGTTGCTAATTAGAGAAATAGAAACTAAAACCAAAAAAGGAGACTGAAATCAGCAAACCTTTACATACAGTGGCAGTATAAACTGGTTGTCCTTTTAGAAAGTATTTAAATTTTTAAATGTATTTAATGTGTTAGTACCATTTCTGGAAATTTACCATGAGAAATCCACAAGAAAGCAAAATACTCCTATGCACAAACATGTTTTATTGCAGCATTTCTTATTATTATAGGTTAAAAAAAAAAAGCAGCAATCGAAATAACTAACAGCTGGGTAATAATCAGTAAAATTATGGTTTGATAATATACAGCCGTTGTCAGTGATGAGAAGAGAGAATGTTAAACCAAGTCTTTTCATTAAGGACTTCTAAAGATCCCAATTACTAAGAGAAATATACATTGAAACTATTATGAGCAGTAACTTTTACAGTTAATAAAACCTAACAACTAGCTTTTAAAAAATATATGACAGGACTTCCGGCAAAATGGCGCTCTAGGCAGAAGCACCACACCGTCCCTCCACAGCAAAGATCCAAAAAACTAAGCCAAACAGAGAAAACAACAATCCTGAAACCCTAAAACATTGAATGAAGAGATAAAGAACTCAGCCAAGCACCAAATGGAGTGAGAAAACTGACAGAGAACGGAGAGCGAGGAAAGATTCTTGTGCAGAGGTCCCCTATCAGCTAACGCAGCGCAGATCCATCATCTTGGACTCCTATCTGAGACCAGCAAACAGGGGGTATGAGAAAGCAGCTTCACAGAGCTTCCAGTGGGAGACAAAACATCTGGTAATTTGTGATATACACTTCCCCACCCCCCACCATTCTTCACCCCCAATCGGCCTCCTCTGCTTCCCGTGGCCACAATCTCTTGTCCGGGAAGCACCAGCTGCATGGATTCCACCCACCTGAACAGGCTGGCTCTCTGAGTGCCATTTGTTGGCTGCTGGTGTTGCTTTATTCTGCATCTTTTGATTTCTTCCTTACCTCTCACCACCTCCCCCTCCTTTCGCTCAAATACCTGGCTCCGTGCGCCATCTCTGCTTCTTCCTCAGGGACTGCGGAGCTCTGGTAATTTGTGATATACACTTTCCCACCCCCCTACACTTTTTCACCAACACTCGGCCTCCTCTGCTTCCCATGGACACAGTCTCTTGTCCGGGAAACACCGTCTGCTTGGATTCCACCAGCCTACACTAGCTGGCTCTCTGAGTGCCATTTGTTGGCTGCTGGTGTTGCTTTTCTTCCATTTCTTTTTCTTCCTTACCTCTCACCACTTTCCTCTCCTTTCGCTCAAATACGTGGCTCCGTGAGCCATCTTTGCTTCTTCCTGAGGGGCTGCAGAGCTCCATTCGAGTGTGGAGCTGCTTCCCGGTCTGGACTGCTGTGCTTGTGGGATCCCGGGGCTTTTGTTCATTTCTTTGTTTTGTTTTCCTTTTCTTGAGTTGGGAGCCCGTTCTGGCTAGGCGGTGCTTTGTGGATTGGAACCTACTCCCTCAGATGCGCAGAGGGGCAGAGGGATCCCTGAGGACATTTCTTTTTCCATTGGTTTTTTTTTTTTTTTCCTGTTTTTTGGGGCTTTTATTATTTTTGTTTTCGTTTTTTAAATGTTTTGTTTTCCTTTCCCTCTTTTTCCCTTTTTGTCTTTCTTCATTACTCAGTTTCTCGTCTCTCTATATTGTCCTGCTCCTTCTGTTCCCTAAATACTTGGTGTTGTATACCTCTATGCCTTCTAGCCAGGCTGTACTGCAACACCTAAGAACAACTTCCCCAGACGTCATAGCCGCACCAGTGCAATCCCTGGGAACTTTGCTGTTCTTTTCCCTTTCGGATTTTTATTGATTCATTCTTTTCTCTTTTTTTCTTCCTCTCCCCCTTTTTGTTTTTCTTCCATTTCATAGTCTCTCATCTTTCCACTCCAACGGCAAGCCCCCATAGCATTCTTTTTTGTTTCTTTGTATGTTTTTGGCTCCTGTTCCTCTCTCCTCTCTCCCATATCCATCTTCGCTCCACACATAATAATCTCCGTGCTACATCCTGCCTACCTACACCGTGCGCTTGACATCACACCACCAAGCAGCACAGGCACGGCCTACTGGAACCTGCCCTGCACTGACTATTGACCTGCGCTGGTAGCTGTAGTAAGCGCCACAAACAACCTGTCCCCGTAACTCCTCTTCAGATGGACCTGCCCTGCTGTACCATATCTGAGTGACTGACCCTGCCAATTGGAGGACGCGAAAAGTATTGTGCCCACAGATAAGCGAACAACAAAGAACACACAGCCCGCCTGCTCAGACACAGCCAAATTATTTAAAAAAAGGGATAAAACAAACAAATCTACAATCAATAAATGAGAAAAATAACTAACTGAATGTCCCGAAGATGGCAGACAATATCAAAACATTTACAAAAACAGGACAGGATGCTTCCAGTAGGTGACCAAAATAAAATACCAGATGACTTTCCAGTGGAAGAAAAGGCACTAGAACTACCTGATAGGGAATTCAAATCTCTAATACTCAGAATACTCCAACAGCAGAAGCAAAAAGCAGACAAAAATAAGGAAAAAATAGACAAATTCATGGAAAATGCAGACAAAAATTGGAAGATTCAGGAAAATACTGAAGGAAAAAAATACCAAAATAAATTCAAAACTAGCAATTATACAAAGACAACAATTAGAAATCCAAAAGACAAACAAGATTTCAGAAATAGACGGTATCAGAGAAGGGCTGAGAAACAGATCTGAAATGGTGGAAGACAGGATCAGTGGAATTGAAGACAAACACTTGGCTACAACTCTGTTTCAGGAAAACTCAGAAAAAAGAACAAAGAAAAATCAAGAGACCCTGAGAGTTATGTGGGATACAATCAAAAGCAAAAATCTGCAAGTGATTGGAGTTCCAGAACAGGGGGAGAAAACAAAAAACAAAGAGAGGATCATTGAAGAACCGCTGACAGAAAACTTCCCCAATATCATGAAAGATGAAAAGTTGGCCATCCAAGAAGCTCAAGGAACCCCATATAGGAGAGACCCCAAAAGAAAATCACCAAGGCATATCATACTCATACTCTCCAAAACCAAAGACAAACAAAGAATCCTGAGAGCAGCTTGTGGAAAACAAGAAGTCACATACAGAGGAGAAAGACTAAGCTCAGATTATTCAGCAGAAACCATGCAGGCAAGAAGGCAATGTGATGACATATATAAAACCTTCCAAGAAAAAAACTGCCAGCCAAGAATAATATATCCTGCAAAACTCTATTTCAGATTGGATGGTGAAATTAGGTCATTTCCAGATAAACAGAAATTAAATGAATATGTAAAAGCCAAACCAAACTTACAAGAATTATTAAAGGAAGTTCTTCCATCTGAGAACAAACAACTTCAGCTCACAGGCAGAATCTAGAACACAGGATCATACCAGCCAGATACCAATCAGGGAAACAAACTCTCGAGAACTATCCAAAACCAAAAGAAATACAACAGGGAATCAGAGCAGTTAATCAGTAAATGACAACAACATCAAAACAATAAGAGGGAATAAACGGCACAGGTATAGAACCTTCTAATGGAGAGGAAGGCAAGGTGATACCAAACTTAGAAAGATAAGGGTAAAATTCATGGTAACCAAAAAGAAAGATAACAAACATAAAAATAAAGAGGAAAAACAGTCTCAGCAAAAACAAAAGAAATGAAAAAAATCCACAAACAAAAGTAACTCAGCACAAGACAGTAAGAACAACAAAGAAAACGTCAGCACCACAAAAAAAAAAAAAAAAAAAACTACAAAATGACAGCAACAAACTCACATCCATCAATAATTACACTGAATGTAAACGGACTCAATGCACCCATAAAGAGATTGACAGTGACAGAATGGATAAGAAAACAGGATCCATCAATATGCTGTCTACAAGAGACACACCTTAGAAACAACAATATGAATATATTAAAAGTCAAAGGTTGGAAAAAAATACATCAAGCTAACAACTACCAAAAAAGAGCAGGAGTGGTAATACTAATCTCAGATAAAATACACTTTAAAACAAAATCCACCATAAAACACAAAGAAGGACACTATATAATGATTAAGGGGATGATCCATCATGAAGACATAACCATAAGAAACATCTACGCACTCAATGACAGGGCTCCAAAAT
>NW_004444063.1:7704570-7721703 GCF_000243295.1 Trichechus manatus latirostris
AATGTCATAAAACAATATGTGTACTACTGTTTCATGAGAAACTATTTGTTCTGTAAGCCTTCACCTGAAGTACAATAAAAAAAAAAAAGAAAAGGAAAGATATTTCTATTTAGAATAAGTAATATGAGTGAAAGAACTGAAGTGTCAAGGTGCATGACACTTTTTGTAGGTGCCTGATTCACCTGAGTGGCAGGAAAGCAAAGTAGATACAGATGTTGGGGTTAACCACCAAGGGCTTTCGATGTCACATTATTAAAGAGTTGGAGAATTTTTCTAAAGGTGATTGTACTAGCTTCTTATGCTGCATAATAAATTACTATGTACTTAAAAAAATAAAATAAAAAATATATGACAAACTTGGTACACTGTTCTGAAAACGTCTAGACTTCACCAAGAACAGGCCAACAACAATTACGTATTAGACATAATTCAAAGGAAGTTTAACTTCTGAGAGTACTTAAGAGTATTTTCATTCTAAAGGAGAATATACTGTAGCTAGTCTTATTGAGTGAGCAGCTTATGACAGCTTTTGGGCTTTTTAAATAATAAAATTTGTACGAAGAAAATGTCAACATCCATTATGCCAAAGGAAGCACTGTTTTACTTCTGTTAAATGCTTTATATATTTGTCCGTTTCATCAGCTCAGCTCCAAATGAGAACCACTGCCTGCCTTGATTTCTGGAATGCTGCCCCAATTCTTTTCTCCTAGGCCTTGTTGCCAGGGTTGCGGCTGCACAACCAATTCTTATTAAAATGTAAGTCTTTGAAATGTAGGTCTATGAAAAGGGGACATAAAGGATTTCATTGTCTTTTCTCGAAACTTACAGTTAGGATTAAACCTTCACCCTTCCCAAGCCATACCACCACCTGCACCCTTCTCTATTAACTCACACCAAGTATAATAAGTACAGCGGTTCATTCTTAAATGCATGCAAATAAAAACTGTCATGAAAGCAGTAAACTGTACAGTAATGAACCTCAAACTCTGCCAAAAGTTATTTTAAAATGGTTTACAATATTTATAATGCAATCATGGGTTATAGCTGGTTACTCATACAACAGCATGATTATAGAAATAATACTTCTAAATAATAAACACTTGCAAGAAAGAGTAGACACTTCCACAATAATTTCAGAATATTAATTTCAGAAATGTCAAATCGGGAGAACAAAAATTACTCAAAATGAAAAAATACTTCATAAGCAATTAATTTTGTTGTACAACACACACACTTCTGAAGTCTTCTTGGAAGGGAAGAAAAAAAATTAAAGGACAACTTATACTCTTTTTCCATGTTTTACTAGGATCTCATGTACTGTTTGCTCTCTGGATAAAATCCTTAACAATTCGTTGACCTTGCTCTTAACCGACAATTTATGACTAAATTCATCTAATGGAAAAGTTAACACAAAACTGTTGAGACCATGAAGATGAAACTACTTGCAATCAAAATTAAACAGAGGTCAAGTACTCTGCTACAAAGTAAAAATGGTATACAGTCCATTTTTAAAAAAATATTTTAAGCTGGTATACTGTTGCAAGTCCTTTAACATGTAGAATCTTAAAATTTTAGCTGTGTTAGAGAAAAGAATTAAGGTTAGCAAAAATCCATTGGGGCTAGGTATAGCCCCACTGTTCCCTGGGTGATTCATTCATGGTTAAAGGGAGGAAAACAATAGGGGAGGCTGCCGGAAGGGTACTATCCCTTGAGGCTCTGAATAGACAACATACAAGTCACAGAAACAAAGCAGACTGAGAAAGGGTTCTAAAAAAGTGACTATTTGTTGCATTTTTAGGTAATCAAATTGAAATTATTGCCTTACATGTACTTCATGAACTTTTGTAAGTATATAAGAAATGCATGAATAAAATGCTCGTAAAAATGCAGACTTGATACACCAGCAGTGAGAAATCTAAAAGGGAAATTAGGGAAACAATTCCATTTACAATAGCATCTAAGAGAATACAATACCTAAGAATAAATCTAACTGGTGAAGCGAAAGACTTATACAATGAAAACTATAAAACTGCTGAAAAAGATTAAAGTAGATTTAAATAAATGGAAAGATGTTCCATGTTCATGGATTGGAAGGCTTAATATTGTTAAGATGTCAGTATTACTCAAAGCAAAATATAGATTCAGTGCAAACCTGATCAACAGCCTTCTTTACAGAAATAGAAAAACCAATCCTCAACTTTATATGGAATGGCAAGACAACTCAAATAGGTAAAGCAATGTTGAAAGAGAAGAGCAAAGTAGGAGGACTCACACTTCCTGATTTTAAAACATACTTTATAGCTACACAAATCCAAACAGTCTGGTACTGGTATAACAACAGACACATAGACCAATGGAATAGAACTGAAAGTCCAGAAATAAACCCACACATCTATAGTCAACTGATTCTTGACAAAGGTGCTAAGTCCATTAGATGGGAAAAGAAGAGTCTCTTCAATAAATGGTGCCAGGAAAATTGGATTTCCACGTGCAGAAAAATGAAACAGGACTCATGCCTCACATCACACACAAAAACAAATTCAAAATAGATTAAGAACTGTCTTAGTTACCTAGTGCTGCTATAACAGAAATACAAGTGGATAACTTTAACAAACAGAAATTTATTCTCTCACAGTATAGGAGGCTAGAAGTCCAAATTCAGGTTGCCAGATCTAGGGGAAGGCTTTCTCTCTCTCTCAGCTCTGGGGCAAGGCCCTTGTTATCAATCTTCTTCTGGGTCTAGGAGCTTCTAAACGCAGGGACTCTAGGTCCAAAGGATGCGCTCCTGGTTCTTCTTTCTTGGTGGTAATGAGGTCCCCCTCCCCTCTGTTCCATTCTCTCTTTTATATCTCAAAAGAAACTAACTCAAGTTAAAATCTAATTCTGTAGATTGAATCCTTCCTCATTAACATAACTAGCTCTAATCCTGCCTCATTAACATCACAGAGGTTAGGATTTACAACACATAGGATAATCACATCAGATCACAAGACAGCGGACAACCATACAATACTGGGAATCATGGCCTAGCCAAGGTGATAACACATTTTTGGGGAACACAATTCAATCCACAACAAGGACCTAAATGTGCAAACTAAAACCATAAAATTCTCAGAAGAAAAAGCCAGGGCAATGCTGTCCAGCCTAGCTTTTAACAATGGATTATCTAACATAATAACAAAAGCACAATAAGCAAAGGACAAAAAAGTAACTGGAACCTCATAAAAACTAATAACTTTTGTTCATCAAGACTTTACCAAAAAAAGTAAAAAGACAAGCTACTGACTGAGAGACTATCTTCATAAACCACATATCTGACAACAATCTAATTACAAAAATACATACAAACTTCAACAACTTACCAACCAAAACCCAAATAACCCAATAATAAAATGGACAAAAGACGTGAATAGACATTTCACCAAAGAGGACATTCAAATGGCCACCAAACACATGAAGAGATGTCATTAGCCATAGAGAGGTGCAAATCAAAACCACAATGATACACCATTTCACTCCCATTAGGATGGCTAAGACAAAAAAAAAAAAAAAAACGGAAAATAACAAATGTTGGCGAGGATGTGGGGAAACTGGAATTCTTACCCATAACTGGTGAGAATGTAAAATGGTATGTTGTGGAAAACAGCGGGCAGTTCCTAAAGAAACTAAAAACAGAACTACCATATGATCCAGCAATTCCACTCCTAGGTATATAACGAAAAGACTTGAAAGCAGGCACTCAAACAGAGACTTGTACACAAATGTTCATTCCAGCAATATTCACAATAGCCAAAAGATGGAAACAACCTAAATGCCCATCAGCAGACGAATGGATAAACACAACGTGGTACACACATACAATGGAATACTACTCAGCCAGTAGGAGAAATGAAGTCTTGATACATGCTACAATATGAATGGAGCTGGACGACATTATGCTGGGTAAAATAAGTCAACCACAAAAGGACAAATATTGTACGACCTCACTTACATGAAAAGACAAGAAATGGCAAATGTATAAAGACCAAAGTTTATTAGTGGTTACCAAGTGCAGGAAGTGGGGGGGGACGGTTTTAACAGTGATAGAAAAATCTCACTGATTAAGGGTAGGGTTGCACAGCCAATTATTGTAATTGCTGTCAATAAGTTGTACACCTGTAAAAAGTGGAACTGGCAAAATTTCTGTGACAGATAATATTTCCAACAATGACAAAAAAAAAAAGAGTAGCTTCTGAGGCTGCTTATGCAAAACCAAAATCCACATGGGATTTGGTTCCTTAGTTTGGAGGCTCAGGGTCATGGTTTCATGGGACATCCTAGTTAACTGGCCTAATAACTAGTTTAGTGCTTCTGTTCTACCTCCTGGTTCTTTGCATAGTGCCTGTGGTCTTAATATCTTGCAAGCAGCCATCCAAGGCACAACAGTTGGTCTCTATTTGCCTGGAACAACAGAGGAAGAAGGAGAATGAGGAATAGGAGGAGGATGTAGAATGTGTGGCTAATTGCCTCTATGAACAACTGCCTCCTTTGCCATGAGACTAGAAGAACTGGATGGTGCCCAACTACCATTACTGAACATCTTGATCAAACATTCCACAGAAGAGTTCTGATCAAAAGGGAAAAATGCAGAACAGGATTTCAAATTCTCATGGATTCCAGACCTCCTGCAGTCATGAAGGTTGGATAAACCCTTGAAACTATGGCCTGGGGTTTAAACCAAAAATATTCCCTGAGAAGGACAGCACACTACAGGGGAAGTCCACACAACTGGACTAAACCAAAGCTAAGAAGTTTCTTGAATATAACCAAACCCTTCGAGGGACAGAGCAGCAGAGGCGGGGATCTGGGGACCATGCTTTCAGGGGACATCTAGGTCAATTACCATAACAAAGTTTATTAAGAAAATGTTCTGCATCCTACTTTGGTGAGTGGCGTCTGAGGACTTAAAAGCTAGGGAGGGGCCATCCAAGAAGCATTAATTGGTCCCAACTCACCTGGAGTAAAGGAGAATGAAGAACACCAAAGTCACGAGGACAGTATTAGCTCAAGAGACAGAAAGAGCCACATAAACCAGAGACTGCCTCAGCCTGAGACCAGAAGAACTAGATGGTACCCGGGTACCACCAATAACTGCCGTGACAGGGAACACAACAGAGAGTCCCTGATGGAGCAGCAGAAAAGTGGGGTGCAGAACTCAAATTCTAGTAAGAAGACCAGACTTAATGGTCTGACTGAGACTGAAGGATCCCCAGAAAGCATGGCCCCCAGACTGTCAACCCAGAACTAAAACCATTCCCAAGGCTAACTTTTCAGACAAAGATTAGACTGGACTATGGGACATAAAATGATACTTGTGAAGAGTGAAGAGTTTACTTTTTAGATCAAGTAGATACATGAGACTACATGGGCAGCTCCTGTCCAGAGGTGAGATGAGAAGGCAGAGAGGGTCAGGAGCTGGTTAAATGGACATGGGAAATCAGGGGTGGAAAGGAAGAGTGTGCTATCACAGTATAGGGAGGGCAATTAGGGTCACATAACAAATGTATGCATAATTTTTTGTATGAGAGACTAACCTGAATTGTAAACTTTTACTTAAAGTACAACATAAATAGATAAATACTTTAATTAAATTAAAAAAAAAATTCCCTGAAGTCTTCTTAAAACCAAACAATAGTTTAGCTTAACTAGTAAAAAAATGTCTGCCTTGAGCATTATGAACTTTTCAGAACTATCTATATGGGATCAAACTGACAACAACTTGAAAGATTAGACAGAAACCTTAGGGGGCAGTGAATTTATGTTAATGGGGGAGGAACAACTCAGAAAAGGAGGGTACAACTCAAAGAATGTAATCAATGTCACTAAATGGTACATGCAGAAAATGTTGAATTGGTGTATGTTTTGCTGTGTATATTCTCAACAACAAAATAAATAAAATTTTTTAAAAATGCGGATTGGAGTCTTACCCCTAGGTATTCTAATGAGTTGACAAAGGTTAAAATTAAGAGGAACTGATATACTTTTACCATGTAGCACATCACGATTCTTTTTTTTAGATAGGTAATTTATCACTATGGCACAAACTCAAATGATACAAGAGAATACATTAAGAAAAATTAAATTTCCTTTCCACCATTATCCTTGGATACCCAGTTCTCCTCCCCAGACACAGCCATTAACATTAGCTTCTGATGTAGCCTTTCACAGATATTCTATGAATATAAAAGCATATATGTCTACTCATTTTTTTTTTTCATACAAATGATAGTATAAACCATTTGGCACTTTGCTTTTTCTCTTAACACTGTATCCTAGAAATCACGCAACATCAAAAAAAAAATTTTTTTTTTTTAAATAATTGCCTCTTTCAGTTTTTAACAGCAGCATTCTATTATGGGGATATAACTGCTGGTATTGTTAGGTGCCGTCGAGTTGATTCCAGCTCATAGCGACCCCATATACAACACAACAAAACACTTCCTGGTCCTGTGCCATCCTCACAATTGTTATGTTTGAGCTCACGGTTGCAGTCACTGTGTTGATCCATCTCACTGAGGGTCTTCCTCTTTTTCGCTGGCCCTCTACCAAGCATGATGTCCTTCTCCAGGGACTGGTTCCTCCTGATAACATGTCCAAAGTATATGAGATGAAGTTTCGCCATCCTCGCTTCTAAGGAGCTTTCTGACTGTACTTCTTCCAAGACAGATTTGTTCGTTCTTCTGGCAGTCCATGGTCTATTCAATATTCTTCACCAACGCCATAATGAAAGGCATCAATTCTCTGGTCTTCCTTATTCGTTGTACAACTTTCACATACATACGAAGCAACAGAAAATATCATGACTTCAGGTGCACCTTAGTCCTCAAAGTGACATCTTTGCTTTTTAACAGTTTTAAAGAGACCTTTTGCAGCAGATTTGCCCAGTGCAATATGTCATTCGATTTCCTGACTGCTGCTTCCATGGGTGTTGACTGTGGATCCAGGTAAAATGAAATCCTTGACAACTTCAATATTTTCTCCGTTTATCATGATGTTGCTTATCAGTTTACTTGTGAGGATTTTTGTTTTCTTTATGTTGAAGTGCAATTCATACTGAAGGCTGCAGTCTTTGATCTTCATCAGTAGTGCTTCAAGTCCTCTTCACTTTCAGCAACAAACCTGTGTCACCTACATATCTCAGGTTGTTAATGAGTCTTCCTCCAATCCTGATGCTGCGTTCTTCGTATAGTCCAACTTCTCATATTATTTGCTCAGCATACAGACTGCATAAGTTATGATGAAAGGATACAACCCTGATACACACTTTTCCTGATTTTAAACCACGCAGTATCCCCTTGCTCTGTCTGAACGACTGCCTCTTGGTACTATGTACAGGTTCCATATGAGCACAATTATGTTGAAGTGCAATTTACACACCCCACACCCCTCCCTCAAGCCCTGGTAACCACTAATAAACTTTGGTCTCTATGCATCTGCCTATTACAGATATTTCATATAAGTGGGATCCTACAATATTTTTCCTTTCGTGACTGGCATTTTTCCCTCAGCATAATGTTTTCAAGGCTCATCCATGTCGTAGACTTTCTTTATGGCTTAGTAACGTTCAATGTATATACTACATTTTGTTTTTCCTTTTGGCTATCGTGAATAGTGCTGCAATGAACACTGGTATTTAAGTATCTGCTTGTATACCTACTTTCAAGATTTTAAGGTAAACTAGGAGTGGAACTGATGGGTCACAAGGTAATTCATAACTTTTTGAAGACCTGCCAAACTTTTTTCTACAGTGGCTGTGCCATTTTACAGTTCCATCAACAATGAATAAGGTTTCCAATTTCTCCAAATCCTGTTGTTTTCTACTTTTCTAATAATAGCCATCCTAGTAGTTGTGAAGTGGTGGCTCATTGTAGCTTTGATTTACATTTTCCTAATGACTAATGATGTTGAGCATCTTTTCATGAGCTTATTTTGGCCATGCGTATATATTTGTTGGTGGAATGTTATTCATGTCTTTTGCCCTTGTTGTTTCTCTCATCTAGCTCAACTGGCATAACATAGTTCATAAAGAAAATGTTCTACATCCTACTTTGGTGAGTAGCATCTGGGATCTTAAAAGCGTGTAAGCGGCCATCTAAGATACTCCACTGGTCCTACCCCATCTGGAGCAAAGGAGAATGAAGAAAACCAAAAGACACAAGAAAAAGATTAGTCCAAAGGACTAACAGACGACAAGCACCTCAGCCTCCACCAGACTGAGTCCAGCACAACTAGTGGTTCCCTGCTACCACCACTGACTGCTCTGACAGTGATCATGATAAGAGGGTCCTGGAAGGAGCTGAAGAAAAATGTAGAACAAAATTATAACTCACGAAAAGAGACCAGACTTACTAGTCTGACAGAGACTGGAAACCCGAGAGTATGGCCCCCGTACACCCTTTTAACTCAGTACTGAAGTCACTCCTGAGGGTCAACCTTCAGCCAAAGATTAGACAGGCCCATAAAACAAAAGAAGACTAAATAGGCACACCAGCCCAGGGGCAAGAACGAGAAGGCAGGAGGGGACAGGAAAGCTGGTAACTGGAGAACCCAGAGTCGCGAAGGGGAGAGTGTTGACGTGTCGTGGGGTTAGCAACCAGTGTCACAAAATAGCATGTATTAACTGTTTAATGAGAAACTAATTTGCTCTGTAAACCTTCATCTAAAGTACAATTTTAAAAAAAACGTCTTTTTGTTTAGTTCCTTCTTTTTCACAACTTTCCTGGATAATCTTATGTTTTCCATATGAATTCTAAATTCAGCTAGTCTATCAACCCATCTGTAAGTCTGTCATACTGTGGTGGCTTGCATGTTGCTATGACGCTGGAAACTATGCTACTGTTACCTGTAATACCAGCAGGGTCACCCATGGGGGACAGGTTTCACAGGAGCTTCCAGACTAAGGCAGAGTAGGAAGAAAGACCTGATGATCTACTTCTGAAAATTGGGCAACAAAAATCCTATGGATCACAACTGAATAATGTCTGATATAGTTCTGTAAGATGAGCCTGCCCCCTAGGTTGGAAGGCACTCAAAATACACAGTAGCAACAACAATGGACTTAAGCATACCCATGATTGTGAAGATGGTGCAGGACCGGGCAACGTTGTATTCTGTTGTACACGGGGTCGTAATGAGTCAGAGACAATTTGACGTCAACTAACAACAACAACAACAACAACAAAGTCTAATTAAAAGCAAGACAAAAAAACACAGCTGGTACTTTTATTGGGATCATGCTACATTATACACCAAAGGAGAATATTTTTCAGACACTGAATTATGATGTTGACTCTAAGTCTTCGTTTGGATCTTGGGTGATTCTGCTGTAGGTGATCTATTTTCTTGAAGAAACAATGCTCTATGTCAAACTAAAGAATGATGGTGGATAAAGGACGATGGCTTTGTGTAAGCCATTAAACAAAGTGTGCTGCCTGGAAGGGGGACTCCAGCCCAATTTATCAATAATATAAAATTGTCCTTGCTAGGGAGACTAACAAAATCCTTCCCAGAAGCAGAAACTGCTCTCCTAAACCACTTCCTATGACTCTATGGTTAAGAAAACAAGTACAACTGAAGTAAGTGGTTCAGAATCCCATTCAACATTAGAATAGAAAGCCTGTGGTTTCCTATAGGCTTAGAGTGCTGGGATGAAGTAAGAAAGACCCTTGAGGGGGGAAAAAATTAACCCTGGGGCTTGGAAAGATCCTTCTCCAATCCTCCACCTTCAAAATCATTGAAAAGACCAGCATTTCCGGTAAATAAACTGAGTTGCATAAAATTAAAACCAAGTGATTGCATAAGTCCCAAATGAAATGAATTGGCTCAAAAAATCCTGCTGAAGTGGCAGGCAGAGCTTTAACCTAAGAAAAGCACCCACCCTAATCGTGACATCTTGGTCTTGGAAGCCACATCTAGGTCCTAGGCATCCGTCTGTCTCGAGTTTCTCTGCCCAGAAACCCATTAGTATTCTATACTTTTTCACCCAGGTAGCTTTACTCATAGCATTAGTTGTGAATTTTTAACCAAATTACCTCAGCTGGCCTGAGACAGTAATCATTTCCTTTGGGTGGACAAATCTCTAGCGCTGAGAAAATACAGAAATGAATACAGAAATGATACAGAAGTGAGCCAAAACCCCACCAATTAATAATTTTACACTATTAAACAAATTGGTGATAACTTATCATTATGATATTTTGGGTATGTTCTATTTATTAAGATATTTGAAAGTCAAGAAAATTTGATCTGCTGAATTCCTAAGTTTAATCTATCAGATATTCAAGAATTAAGTTTTTAGTAAGATGTTGTTTGCTACACTGCTAAGTCTGCCTTGTTACTGCTTGAAATATTTGAGAATCATATACATGTAACTATCACTTAGAAATGTGTAAGAATATAAGTAGTTAGGCAGGAAAGTGTTGGTAAAATATTTAAGAAATATTTACTTTTCCTTACCTATCATTAAAAACCCAATGACAATATACACAACCTGGTACTTTTCATGAGTTTTATGGGTCAAGCATTTTTAAAAAGAACTACAAAAATAGGGACACATATCATAGGAATATGATCCTGGGTGAGAAATTTCTACATCCACTCTAAGATCAAGATACTTCATTTAATTAGTATCATTCCCTATAATACAGCATTTTTCACTGAATGTGTATATTAAAAGCAATTATTATTTGACGGTAGTAATAAATGAAAATAGTAATCTTGCATGTGGTTACTTCTTTTCAAAGAAGAAATTGTTTCTTTTATATATGTTTACAAAAACATGTTTTCTGTCCATGAAGCACTAAACAAGCAGAGCATTTTCCTCACACTGTCCTGAAAACATCCCTTTATCAAAATCACAAAAGGACCGCTTTGATTTCTTCACTGATACCTTGGCCTTTATACTGATGGCATACAGCAACAGCTACAATAAATTCCAGCTGTTGTGGTAAGGATTTTTATAACATGATTAGGGCCTACATTAAGCCCATCAACTCTATTTACTTAAGTATAACATAGTCCCTCAGATGGTAATTATTTCTGACCTAGACCATTAATCAAAAAACTGGGAATTTACTATGTTTCCATTCCTTAAACTATCAAACTATCACTGAGCTTTTGAAAGATCTTCTAGCTATAAATAAACAAGATATAGTATACAGTATTGGATTGTTGTTGTTGGTAGATGCCGGCAAGTCGATTCCAACTTACAGTGACCCCATGTGACAGAGTAGAATTGTCCCACAGGTTTTCTTGGCTGAGGTGCAGTGGTTAAGTGATACGGCTGCCAACCAAAGGCTGGAAGTTCAAATCCACCAGCAGCTCCTTGGAAACCATATGGGGCAGTTCTACTCTGTGCTATAAGGTCGCTACGGGTCGGATCAACTTGACGGCAACGGGTTTGGTTTCTGGTTTAATTTTTATAGGGGCAGATCGCCAGGTCTTTCTCTCACTCAGCCACTGAGTGGGTTCACACGCCAATCTTTTGGTTAGTAGCAGAATGCTTAACCCTTGCACCACCAGGGCTCTTTTAGTTTTGGAATAAAATCCGAGCTTTTCCTCTGAAAAAGATGAATAAGCTCCTTCTTTATTGATATTTACAAATTAGAATAGGAGAAACTCAGCCAATTCGCAGGTAATGTTTGAAAGACTATCCCATTATATCTCTACATTTAAAAAATAATTTTCTACAATGTGCACATTTCCCCATTCTCCCACATTTGGTGAACAAATTATTCCTCTCATCCTTCTGTATGTGAATATGTATGTTTAATACCTAAACTCACCAGACAACTACAATATTGGTACTCACAGCAAGATGCTATGAAGTAAGAATGGGGAAAAGCTAGGTTCAGACATCAGCCATATGATCACTTAACTAGGAAAGTACAACTGTTAATACTGAATATATATTTTCTGAGTTTTTTCCATCTCTGAAATTGATACAATCCTTTCCTATCACCAGTCAAAAATATACGTTATCAAGATGCTTCACTATGTTCTACCTCCTAGTTCAGCTGCATAGTGCCTGGGGTCTTAAAAGCTTCCAAGTGGCCATCCAAGACACAACTATTGGTCTCTATTAGCCTGGAGCAACAAAGGAAGAAGGAGAGTTAGGAAAAGGAGGAGGATATGAAATGTGTGGCTAATTGCCTCCATGAACAATGGCCTCCTTTGCCATGAGACTAAAAGAACTGGATGCTATCTACTACCATTACTGAACATTTTGATCAAAGATTCCGTAGAAGACTGATCAAAAGTGGAAAAATAAAGAATAGAATTTCAAATTCTCATGCACTCCAGACTTCCTGAAGCCACGAAGGTTGGATGAACCCCTGAAACTATTGCCCTGAGATCATCTTTAAACCTTAAACTAAAAATATTCCCTCAAGGCTTCTTAAAGCCAAACAATTGTTTGAGCTTTACTAGTAGAGAATGTCTGCCTTGAGCATTATGCTCTTTTAAGATCTATCTAAATGGGATCAAACTGACAATAACTTGAAAGATCAGATAGGAAACTTAAGGGGCAGTGAGTTTATGTTAATGGGGGAGGAACAACTAAGAAAAGGAGGGTAGGAATGGTCATACAACTAGAAGAATGTAATCAATGTCACTGAATTGTACATGTAGAAACTGTTGAACTGGTGTATGTTCTGCTGTATATATTCTGAATAAGGACAAAAGGTAAATTAAAAAAAAAAGATTATCAGGTCCTAATCCCTGGAACCTGTTAATGTTACTACATATGGAAAAATGGCCCATGCAGATGTGATCAAGTTAAGGATTTTGAAAAGATGAGATTATTCTGGATTATCCAAATGCAATCACAAGTGTCTGTATAAGAGGGGCAGAGAGAGATCTGACACACAGAAGAGGAGACAGTGTGACCACAGACACAGAGATTGGAGTGATGCAGCTACAAGCCAAGGAATGCCGGCAGCCACCGAAGCTGGAAGAAGTAAGGAATGGATTCTCCTCTAGAGCCTGCAGAGGAATCACAGCCCTGCCACACCTTGATTTCAGCTCATTGATATTGGGGCTTCAGACTTTGGATTTCTGGCTACCAGAAGTGAGAGAATAAATTTCCGTTGTTTTAAGCCCCTTAAAAAAAAAAAAGATGATGATGCTTCATTAATCAGATAATAATGACCAAAAAAACTCATTCAAAAATATTTATAGAGCTCCTACTATATGCTAGGCCCATCTAAAGAAACAAATATTTAAAAAATAAGACATATATATAAAATAAATGTTAGGAAATCATAAAAACGTAATAAAATTTCTTAATAAAAGAGAAGTAAACTGACATCTCTTTTACATTTTATTTATAAAGCAGACTCAAAGGCCAGCTTCATGTTCAATAGTGAAACATTATAAACATTCCATTTAATGTAAGCATTCAGTGAAACATCAACAGTATTAAGTTAATGAACACAACAAGAATATTCATTATCACAATGTTCTAGAAGTTCTAGCCAATGTAACTGGCAAGTGAAACAATGTAAGATGTAAAATATGGAAAGGATAAAGCAAAAGGATAGTTACAAACAAGGTCTACATTCCCAGAAAAGCTAAGTGAATCAATGTGAAGCCTATTAGAAATACTAAGTGAATTTAATAAGGTGGCTGACTAAAACTCAACAAAGAGTGATAATCTTCCTAATGCCAAGAACAGATGAAACATTAAAAAAAAAAATCTCATTTACAATATCGAAGAGATAAAATAACTAGGTATAAACTTTAGAAGAAACATGTAAAAGGACACAAGAAAAATATCAAGAGTATATTTAAGAGGATTTTCTGAGAACTACACAAATTAACTATAAAATTCACACGGAAATCTGAAAATGTTTGATTATCCAAGAAAATTCTGAAAAATAAGAGTTAAACTGACAACAGCCCTATGGATATTAGAATGTATTATAAAGCTACAATAGTTCAAAACAACTGTATGCATATAAATAGAACAATGGCATAGAATAAGGAATACATAAATTAAAATATAAATAAAAATTTAATAACTGATAAAAATGGTATCTCATTGAGGAAAATCCTATCAAATGACACCACTACACATCACATAATCCCAAGGACACACTGTGGAAGAGCGATTACTATCACAGATAAGGCTAATGACATTTTTCTATACAACAACATGCAACCACTAACATGCTTCAGTGAAGCGGTTATTGGCATACAGGCAGTACCTATTTATGAGAAAAGTGATCAACAGTTTTGGTTCTGTTTATCATTTGAGGAAAAAGGACAATTCATTTAATTAACAATGCTGAGTTAATACAAAGTAGAATTAACAGCTACATGTTTAAGAAGGAGATATACATGCTAGGTGGATAAAGAAGCTGCACCTGAATGTCAATACACACACTACAGATTCTTTTAAAAAAAAACTGTTATTGACAGATACCTCCTGCTTTGATACAAGATTGAAAAAAAGTAAAAATTCAATTCAATCAAATTACAATTATTTCAGTACGCTGAGTACAAAGGTACCGTCAGTAAGTCCTAGGCTGACCTTCTGCCCCCCGCCTTAGGTATACTGACTGCCAAGCGGAAGGTGCTCACAGGGGTTTTTGAAATGAGAAATGAAAGAGAAAACATTTCTTAATGATAATGCCAGGCGGAAAAAAGTTTATTTCAAATGGCATATTTTAAGAGGCATATTTCAGCAATATAGTAAGTATTCTGAAAAGCCTGAAACTATGCCATCAGCAATGGAATGTCATATTTTAAATGTTGAGGATTATTCAGAATTTTTAAGACTACTGTAATGTAGTGTAAGTTCTACATTGCCACCAATTTAACTCTTTACTAACACCTGAATTCTACGTCTATTTTAAATACCTGTTTAAAACCAAACCCACTGCTGTCAAGTCGATTCTGACTCATAGTGACAGAGGAATAGAATTCGCCCATAGGGTGTCCAAGGCCGTAAATTTTTACAGAACCAGACTGCCACATCTTTCTCCACTGGAACGGCTGGCGAGTTCAAACCATCAACCTTCTGGTTAGCAGTCAAGTGTTTTAACCACTGCGCCAACCAGGGCTCGTATAAATATCTGTTTATCATGTTTATAATTATCTGGTGACTTATATTTAATTTATTCTCTGTACGTCCAACTTTACTTACTACATATAAGGTACCTGTCTAAGTGCTTGCTATATATTAACTCTTTTAATGCTAGTGACAATTTTATGGAGTACGTACTATTATTATTCTCATTTATAGTTAAAAAAAAAAAAAAGAAGGTACGAATTTACCCAATGTGAAACCACGATTCAAACTCAAGTATCTAGGGGGAAAGAAAAAAAATCTGGCTCCAGAGCTTACTCTCTTAACTTACTGTGTATCGCTCTTAAAAAATAAACCTGTAAAGACTACTTATAGTCTTTAAAAATCCTGAAGGAAAAATGAGAACAAACAAGTAATAAATCCATGAAAAATGTTAAACCTGAATGCCAATTAAAGAAATAAAAATAAAGACAATAACACATATCTTCTGCACAAACTGATAAGACTTTTAAAAATTACAAGACCAAGGATGTCATGGATTCAGGGAAACAGTCACTGTGATCCATCCTAGGATTACAGATCAACAACTTGACAAAGTTAAAAAGCCCTAATAATGTGTCCGTGACTTTACCCCTAGAATTCCACCTCTAGGAACCAATTCTCAGAAAATACTCATGGATATGCACATGAGTGGTCACCTGTGCTGCCAGGACCCTTCCCATGCCCTTGATAGAAGAGCTAAGAAGCCTGTTCTTTACACACCAGAGCCCTTGCACTTACCTTAACTGGTTGAATAAAATCAATGAATGGACTGCATTACCTGCCATCCCATCTAACTTGCCAAATTCACAATGCAAGTTTTAATAAGTCCCTTGAGTTCGCATTATATACATGGAGAATGGGTAAGGATGAAGATCTACCAGTTGGGCTGCTTCCACATACAGGTAAGAGAAAATCCAGAGCCAACTGGAAAAAACAAGCAATTTACTGGTTCAAGCAACTGCAAAGTCTAAGAGGTATACTAGCTTCAGAGAAGGCTTGATCCAGCAATTGAACAAAGGTGACCAGGGAATGGTTTTTTTCTGCTCCATTCCTCAGTGTTAGAGCTCTGGTGGAATAGTGGTTATGAGCTATGGCTGCTAACCAAAAGGTCAGCAGTTTGAATCCACCAGCCGGTCCTTGGAAACCCTATGGGGCAGTTCTACTTTGTCCTACAGGGTCACTAGGAGTCGGAATTGACTGGATGGCAACCGGTTTGTTTTTTTTATTCCTCAGTGTTGGCTTCTTATTTGTGATCAGAACATAACTGCCAGCAGTTCACAATGGCTGTATGTTTTCAGGTTGAAATTTAGCAGAAAAGATTATGTGCCTTTATCTCAACATTCCCAGTAAATGTCCTAATACTCATTCCAACTGGTTTGGCTCAAGCATAGTTTGACTTAGGTCATATGCCTGCCATGACTGCCTTAGGCTAAGACGTGTTCTTTTCCTACAAATTCTTCATAATACATATGAAATAAAGCAAAGTTGGTCTTAGTGATTTAAATTTCTTACATTATTCAACAATGGTATTTTACTACATTTAAAGTGCTCGGCCAAGCACAACATACAACTTTCCCTGTAATCTTAAAAGGTGATTCTCCCAGATTTTAATCACAGTCAAGAACAAAAAAGGTAAATTCTTCTGTGAATAAATCACTTTTTGAAGACATCAGAATGTATTACCAGATTATAACACAGGGTTATGATTTCCCTTCTTAACATAACTGAAAGCAACACCATAGATTTTCAAGAAGAAAAGAAATTCTTCTTATGCCATGTTTTTTCAAGTTATAACAGCAGGATTTAAAAACAAACAATACAAGAGTACACAGATATCTTGAGTTAGGACCATGAAAAATTCTTTTTAAAGATTTTGTTTCATAGAGCTTTAAAATATACACAACTACATTTGAAAACCTAGAGGAAACGGATAAATTTCTAGAAACACACGGCCTACCCAAACTACAACAAAGTGATATTGAAAATCTGAACAGACCCATAACAGGAGAAGAGATTGAAAAGGC
>NW_004444063.1:7721803-7734960 GCF_000243295.1 Trichechus manatus latirostris
GAGAAGTTAGAGGGTTGACATGTTGTGGGGTTGTTAACCAATATCATAAAACAATATGTGTACTACTGTTTCATGAGAAACTATTTGTTCTGTAAGTCTTCACCTGAAGTACAATTATATATATATATATACACACACACACACACACACATAACTAGATAATCCATCCTGTGACTCAAAATCCTTCTTACTAGACTTCCTCCCCCGCCCCACCAACACACACACATGTGCACGCACACAACTAGGTCCTAGAACAGAGCTTGGAAGCACACTTGACACGGATTGAGTTGTGTCCCCCCAAAAATATGTGTCAACTTGGCTAGGCCATGATTCCCAGTATTGTGTGATGGTCCACCATTTTGTCATCTGATGTGATTTTCCTATGTGCTGTAAATCCTACCTCTATGAGGTTAATGAGGCAGGATTAGAGGCAGTTATGTTAATGAGGCAGGACTCAATCTACATAATTAGGTTTTGTCTTAATCTCTTTTGAGATATAAAAGAGAGAAGCAAGCAGAGAGACAGGGAGATCTCCTACCACCAAGAATGCAGAACCAGGAGGGGAGCGTGTACTTCGGACCCGAGGTCCCTGTGCTGAGAAGGTCCCAGGACAGGGGAAAACTGATGACAAAGACCTTCCCCCAGAGCTGACAGAGAGAGAAAGCCTGCCCCTGGAGCTGGCACCGTGAATTTGGACTTCTAACCTCCTAAAATGTGATAGAATAAACTTCTGTTTGTTAAAGCCATCCACTTGTAGTATTTCTGTTATAGCCACACCAGACAACTACGATTACACTTTAGGAAACCTTTGAGTGTACATTCCAAAGCCAAATACAAATTATTCTTGAATTATGTTTCTTACTATCCATGTCCCTCATTCCTACAATTAGCACAGAGAAAGGAAGATAAACTGTTCTTCATTTTTATAATTAAGTTAAATCTCATTTATTACATTGAAAGTCAATACTTTAGGAGAAGAGCTGATTTTTTTGATGGTAAAGTCAAACAGAAACAAAAGGCAAAAATCCAAGTAAGATTTTTTAGTGTAGAACTAACCACATGACGTGTGTTACACACTGGTCATCTTAAAGCCAGACTTAATGTCACTCATAATCCTAGAGGGAAGCTGTGCAGTTAAAGAAAAGGGTGTGATTTAAAAGAAAATCTCTATAATTACTCAGTTATGTGGATTGGTTTTTTAAATACTCTACCATTCAGATAATTCAATTTAGTAAACAAGTATTGATCACTGTATTAAGAAGATAGTACTGGTGTTATACATGACAGGGATATCAACATAGCCCTTGACTTCACGAAGTTTATAATGTGCTGCAAAAGTAACATATACAAACACAACTAAACATTCCTGGACAGCATAGAATAAAGTCAAATAGAAGTGCATGATATTAAAAGACAGGACTTTGGAAGAAATCAAATGAATCAGGATGACTTCCAGGAGCAAGTAATTGAAAAACTCAAGGCAAAATTGCTTGAACAATAGGGAAATTTATCATCTCCCATAACAAGGAGTCCACAGGTAGCGTGGCTCTAGGCAATGGTCTCCAGTTCTGGTTCTCTACAATTCTCTTGGCTCTGATCTCCCTCATGGGCATCACCTTCAGGACAGTAGCAAGATGGCTGCAGCAGTTCCAAATGTTACATCTACATACAAGATACTCTGCGGAGAAGAGAGATCATTCTCTTTTCTTCTTTTTACTCAAAAGCAAGAAAACCTTTCCCAGAAGCCTCTTGCGGACTTCCCCTTTATCTTCTATTGGCCAAAACTGGATCACATGCCTATTCCTAAAATAATTCACTGCCAAAGGGAAGGAGACCTACCATGATCAAGGTCAGAATGGATGCTGGGAGTACCATGACCATCACCTCAGTGTTGCCTGAATATTTCAAGGGAAGACAGTCCTTGGACTGATTGGGACTGGAGAAGAGATACAAGAGAAAAATGCATAGGCAAAGGAAGGGATATGCATAACTGGAAGAAGAAAGTCAAACTCTGCAATCATACATTAATCATGCTTTTAGAGATAAACGATTCTCTTAAACTGCACTGTTGTCATTCCCTGTAATACAAAAGTTAATTAACTATTCGAAATAAATGGTAAGAATGCAGAAGGAGTCATTATATTTTTAAGGAAGAATTTGAGTTATTTATTTACCAGCAGAGGACAGTCAGACTTACCACTCCTTGTCAACGAAGTCACCTATTCAGCTATCTCTGGGCTGAGAACATTCCATATTATGCATACAGATGACTCTGCAGACTCACTCTCAGTAGTTGTCCCTTGAAGGTTTCTTCTCATTTGGGTTCGAGGTTCCACTCAGAAATCCACACACTCACAACTGGCCCTGTCTGCAAATGAAAGCTTGCAATTAGGAGGCAAAAAACGACAGTAAATAATTTCTCCTCCCCCTGCCTCCATCTATAACTAATTGATCCATATGAAAAATGAACTCAAGCACTAGGCTCAGTGAGCACCATGTTCAAACCAAACAACCTGCATTTTGAAGCTTGTAATGTGCTTATTATACATGGTTAACTTTTTCTCATCAAATAAATTTACTGTAGCTTCCATGGTACACCTGGTACAATTCTATACACCAAATGTTGCCCACTGGGCAGAATCCAGCACACAGATGTGCTTGGTGGGCCCACACAAGGTTGGTCTACCCAGTGTTAAAGGATTAACTGCCTATATTTAAAATTCCTTATTTCTGATCTCTCTTGAAAAATTAAGAAATATGGAAATACTGGGCCCACTTTCCTATGTGGTAATAATCTGTCAGAGCTGATTAGCAGATAACCCTTTAGACAGGGCATATACTCTGCAGTTCTCCACAGATGTCACCACTCTCTCTTATACTACAACCTGGTTCACAGTTACCTGCCTGGACCCTGTAGGCATCCGACTTGCAAACTCTGCTCTGTATTTACAAACAAGCAGCTTCCCCTATGGTCATAACCTGAATTAGGACTTCTAGCCTCCAGCATTGTGAAAAATAAATTTCTGTTCTTTAAAGCCACTCATTTGTAGTATTTTTGTTATGGTAGTACTAGGTAATTAAGACAATCCCAAATGTCCATCAACTGATGAATGGATAAATAAAAAGTGGTATATCCATATGATATGGATTAAGTTGTGTGTCCCCAAACTATGTACTGGAATCTTAACACTTATACCTGTGGATGTAATATAATGTAATGACTTTACATAGAATCTAATGTAATGACCTTCCATAATATAATCAATCGGTTGAGGTCATACAAGTGTATGGTGGATCCTAAACCTAATAACTTCTGTGTTATATAAATATAAATAATTGATTAAATTTATATGAAAAGCAGGACTTTTTCAATGCATTAAGTTTGAAAATCACTGCCACAATCTTTCTCTTGAGAAAATAACTCTTTTAAAAGTACAATACCTCAATTCTAAGGATCAAAAATATAATCACAAGGAAATCATATGCCAAAAAATAGCACTCTAAATAACCTAGTATAATCTGGCATGAGCAAAGAGAAAATTTGATCAATTTCAACATTATTCATTCAATTGTGGTCCACTGAATACCTCAATCTTTCATTACACTTGGTAGGAATTAGATAAAAAATATTGAGCCATTTCACTGTCAGCAAAAAAGATATCTTAATATAATCATTTGATTCGAGTTTATCTGGGTATTGTTACTAAAGGTACTTCAAGTTCTGCTTAGAATTCATGGAAAAACATCACAAAACCAGATTCAATCTAATTAATGTTAAATTCTGGCATGCTTTGATGCTTTTTGTACTACATTAAATGCCACCTCTATCCCCATCTGCCGGTGTTATTTATATCAAAGAGACAGCTAACTCCATTATCTCCTTAACTGCATTTAACCACTATATTTCATTTAGACAATATCAAAAGTATATACTCCTAACTCTACCCAGAGATTTCTCTTCTCCAAGTTAATCAGTCTCAGTTCCAACATAATGCTATGGAAAGAAGACCGCATTTTTGTATAAATGAGTTAACCGTGCTACCTTCAAATACTTTTAGGGCTGTCACATACAAAATTCTGATAGTTCTGCATCATCCCAAATGGTAGAACTAGAATCAATGAGAGCAGGCTATAGTCTGACATACAGAATATCTTTGAATCACTGCTGCCTAAAGGTAGAATGTCCTGTTTTGGGATACAGTGAATACCTACTATCAGGGGCCACGATGTTATGCCAGTGATTAAAAAGTCCAACAGATAGTTGATTTAGACCAACTTTATTCCACTCTTCGGATCCTTTTAGGAATTTTAAAAATTTATTTTTAAGTACCCAATCCACTGCAATTCAAGTCTTAAATTTAAGCTGAAGAAACTACAAGAAGCTAAAGTTCCTAAGTCTTAACAGCAACATTTCTGTTTAGTTTCCACTTTTTCCCAATGGATATATAGTGGCTTAGATTTTCAGGCCTTGACTCTATTAGAGAGCCCTGGTGGCGCAGTGGTTAAGTGCTTGGCTGCTAACTAAAAGGTCTGTGGTTCAAACCTACCAGCCACTCTGCAGGAAAAAGATGTGGCAGTGGACTTCTGTATCCATTACCCAATCAAAAGAGAATTTTTACTTTGCTGCACTATGGTCACTGAGAACACACAGCTTCTAGCTCATCGTGAGTCCATGTTTCTATTTAAGCATTCTATTTATTCACTATATTCAGGCCAGACAACTATCTAGGCCACTAGGTTTTCTAATGTGATGTAAGATGCTTTTACATCAGTTTCTGACTAGGCAAACAGTCTTCATGTTCTTATTTTAAATTTTACTTATTTTAACTAGGGCTGCTAACCCAAGGGTTGGTGATTCAAACTCACCCAGCCGCTCTGCTGGAGAAAAATGTGGCAGTCTGCTTCCATAAAGATTTACAGCCTTGGAAACCCTATGGGGCAGCTCTACTCTGTCCTACAGGATTGCTATGAGTCCAAAGTCAACTCAACTAAAGGGCAAGGGGTTTGGTTTTTATCTATATCTAGGTATATCTACTATCTATATCTATCTACATGTAGGTAGGTAGATAGATACAGAGAACAAAATGGTATATAAAGTGTGTCTCCCACAATCTATGGTTCACCAATCACCGTTTCCCACCTGTTATGGATTGAATTGTGTCCACCAAAAATATGTGTTGTAAATCCTAACCTCTAATGCCTGTAGTTAATTCCATTTGGGAATGAGTTGTCTTTGCTTTGTTAATGAAACAGGATTAGTGTAGGGTGTGTTCTGAGTCATTTCTTTTGAGATATAAAAGATTAAACAAGCAAGGGAGCAAATGCAGATGGGGAAGACAGATACCAAGCCACATGGAAACCGAAGCTGAAGAGACAAAGACCTTCCTCCAGAGCCGAGAGAGAGAAAGACTTCCCCTAGAGCCAGCAACCTGAATTCGGACTTGTCGCCTCCCAAACTTTGAGAAAATAAACTTCTGTTTGTTAAAGCTATCCACTTATGGTATTTCTGTTACAGCGGCTCTAGATAACTAAGACACCATCCCAGAGACAATCATCACCACTTTCTTATGTATCTTTCCATTAAGATTCCAAGCATTTATAAAATTATATATATCATGTATGTGATACACACAAATGGTAGCATAATCTATATACCATTCTGCAACTCACTTTTATAACTTCACGTCTTTGAGATCATTATGTATAACTATATGTAGGACTTCTTTTTTTATTGGCTGTATAGTACTCTACTATGTAGTTACATTATATTTAGTCAATCTCCCACATATGGATATTTAGGTCGCTGCCAATATTTGTATCACAAACAATGCTATAATGACTCTTTTTATCATCTTTCCATTGAGCCATTGGGCCCTCTTTTTGCCATCCTATTTATAACTGCAATCTCCTGTTCCCTATCTTGGCAGTCCCCATCTCCCTTTCATGCTTTATTTTTCCTCACAGCACTTCAAGTTATCATGCATTCTATCTAATTTACTCATTTATTTATTGCTTGCATTCCCCAACTAGAATGTGACTCCATGAAGACAAGGATTCTGGGATCTTTAGTTCACAGCTGAATCACCAGTGCCTAGGAGTGCCTGGTGCATAGCAGGACTCAATAACTATTTGTCCAATAATGAATGTTTTGCTTTAAAAACATACATGATACCCAGAGGTACACACATCTTCCCTTCAAGGTAAAATAAGTCACTGTTACCACACTGGGCATTAATTTGTCCTCTTTGTCTTACATTAATTTTCTATATCATATCATATATGATTGTTACATTTTAGTCTAATTCAGATTGCTATAATCTGTGAACCCAGGAGTGTCCCAATTTAATTCAGCCTGTCTACCCAAAGATAATGTTCCAGGTCTTTCTGAATATTAACCCAAATAGTGTGCACTTAATTGAGTCTCTGCATCCTTGTATGCAGTGGCCCTCCTACACTGACAGCATCATTAACACACAACTTCCTCTTCATTTTCAGTCACCCAAAGAGTGATCCAGTGTGGCACTGTTGTTGCTGGTAGCTAGCCTCAAGTAGGACCCCCACCTCATGGCCACCTCCTGCACAAAGGAACAAAATGCTGCTAGGTCTTGTGCCGTTCCCATGAGTAGCTGCGGATCAGACTATTGTGATTTATAGGGCTTTCACTGGCTGATTTTCGGAAGTAGATCACTAGGCCCTTCTTCCTACTCCATCTTAGCCTGGAAGCTCCAGTGAACCCTGTTCAGCATCATCGCAACACGCAAGCCTCCACTGCAGGTGGTGGCTATGCATGAGGTGCCTTAGCCAAGAATCGAACCCAAGTTTCCTGCATGGAAGATGAGAGTTCTACCACTAAACCATACGGCTAGGTAAACGCAGGGGGTGCTGACATCCCAACTTATCTTGAAAGAGCCAGTACATGTTTCTTTAACTTGTCCCAGTTGTCTTCATATGGAGTTAAGATTAGTGGGAAGTTTGGGTCATTCTCTTGCCAACGGATCAGCCTGCATTTCAGTCAGGCCCTAGCACACCAAAGCCTAAAAATAAAATGGTCATTGACAAATTGGTAAGAGGGAAGTATACGTCATAAAGAAGTATACTCTATATAGAAAAATAAATTCTTGCTTATTTTTAGATTACCGAAATTTGGCAAATCTGAAAGTTGTATTATCAGAATATACACTATACTATATATAGTATACGTTCCACTGTTCAACATTCAAATTAACAATTACATATATCATTCAGTATAAAAATCTTCATTTTAAACAAGGTTAATAATAAAGAGTTTATTCCAAGAGAACATAACGGACTGTTTCCCTAACTTTAATATTACCCACTTCTGCATGTGTACTGCTACCAAGAGCCAAATAAGCCCTTAACTTACTTAAGAAATAATTAGGAAGGTTCAAAGTATACTGGGTCATATTTGTTATACCAGTACTTTGAAGATTTCTATGTGTTTAAGAGAGATCTAAACCAAAACCCAAACCCACTGCCATCGAGTCGACTCTGACTCACAGCAACCCTGTAAGACAGAGCAGAACTGTCCCACAGGGTTTCCAAGGAGCAGCTGGTGGATTCGAACTGCCAAGCTTTTGGTTAGCAGCCGAGTTCTTAACCACTGAGCCACCAGGGCTCCAGAAAAGGGATACGGTAATATAAAATTTGCAAGGTAAGTTAGATGTAAATGACAGTCAATCTTAAATGTATTTTGAAAATTGTATTTCTGAAAAAGATAAGAATTCATATTCAAAAAACCAGTTACGGCTATCAAAAAAATGGAGATCTGTTTCTTTAATGAGAAAAAAGTATGCTGGACTCTAACGTTATATTTGGTCATCTAGTGTACAAAACTGAGAAGTTTAAGTGAAGAAAAAAAATTATAGTTTTCAACTCTGGCTGCATACACCCACTACTTACTTATCAACACGGTTAGGTTCCAAGGACCAAGTCATTATGTGGAAATCAACGTTATGTGAAAATGGACGATGATCACATCAGATTGCAAAAATGGAGGATAATTACATCATTACTCAACTGCCAAATTACATCATCACATAACTGCCAAATCACTGAGAATCATGGCCCAACCAAGTAGATACATAACGTTAACTATCACAGCCAGCATTTACTCTTGCTACTCTTTCATCGCACCATGGCATTCGTTACTGTCAGACGTAAGTTGTTAACATGCAAATACTCGCACAGTAAATTTTTTACTATTGTCATAAATGCAAAATGCCAGCTAATGAGACAGTCGATAATGAGGAGGAGGTATAGGAAAATGAACTGGTGAGCTTTTAAGAAATATTAATGCCAAGGCCCTACATCAGACAAATTAATCAATTCCTGGGATTGGTGCCCAGGAATCTGTAGTTTATTAAAAGTACCTCCAGATTATTTTAATATATTGCCAGGGTTGAGAGCTAAACAAGTCTTTCAAAAAGCATTGTGCATATCAATTTCATGCATCGTAATACTTTCATAAAATGTACATTTAACAGGCAACTAGACATGACTGTCTGTAACGGAGCCCTGCTGGCACAATGGTTAAGCAGTAGAATGCTAACCAAAAGGCTGGCAGTTCGAAACCACTGCTGCTCCTTGGAAACCTTATGGGGCAGGTCTGCTCTGTCCTACAGGGTCACTATGAGCCGGAACTGACTCGACAACCAACAGGTTTACACATGATTGTCTGGACATGGGGCAGTTCTGCTCTGTCCTACAGGGTCGCTATGAGTCAGAATCGACTCAACAACCAACAAGTTTACACATGATTGTCTAGACATGGAGCAGTTCTGCTCTGTCATAGAGGGTTGCTGTGAGTCGGAATCAACTCGACAACCAACAGGTTTACACATGATTGTCTAGACATGGGGCAGTTCTGCTCTGTCCTACAGCGTCGCTATGAGTCGGAATCGACTCGACAACCAACAGGTTTATACATGATTGTCTAGACATGGGGCAGTTCAGCTCTGTTCTTTAGGGTCACTGAGAAGGAGCTGACTTAACAGCAGTGGGTTTGGTCTTATTTTTGTTTAGACATGACTGACCAAATAACACAAAGAACCTGCAATTACAGGCCATAGAACAATTTTATTATTTTCTATCTTACACATAAATCAAGCAAATTTATTAATATTTTTCTTTATGGCTTAAAATTTTTGAAGAGTCTTTATATTGACTTATGTTTTCTTCTAGTATTTTAAAGGTTTCCTTTTTTATATTCAACTCCAGAAAATCGAAAATTCAACTTGGTAGAGTATGAGGTAAAGACCTGGTTTTCTTTTTCTTTTCTTTTTTCCCTGATTTTTGTGTTTTGGCAATCATGAGTTTCTGATTATTATGTTCATTGGTCTGTAAAGTACAGTAAAAACTAGACTGGTTTCATCATAAAGATCAGTTATACAGTTTACCAAAACAAACCTTTCAAAGCAAAATAAAAAAGTAAATGAGATAATTTACTTAAAAGGATTAAAAACACAATGCCAATTAAGGCAGTAGATAACTGTGCCCTTAACTTAAGGGTCTTCAACTGGGGTAATGGTCTGGTATCTCCCAGGGGTTACACTGGCCTAAACAGTGTAAAGGAAATCAATTTCCAGGTTACTCTTCTCTAAAAGTGATTGGTCTAGGCATCATCTCATCTGCTTTTCCACCTTCTCTTTTACAAATAGTTCTTCTATGCTATAAAAGAAGTCTTACTTCTTAGCCGTCTCAAATGAAGATGGGGAAAGTGTTGACATGCTGTGTGGTTGGCAACCAATGGAAAAAAACATTTTTACATGTATACTACTTGTTTAATGAAAAACTAATTTGCTCTGTAAACATCTGTCTAAAGTAGGATAATAAAAAAAAAAGTTCCTGAAAAGTTAATGTGGAAGTTATGTAATTTCCATTTCGAAGAATGCAATTTATTACAACTCTTTAAAAAAAGAAAAATTACAATCAAAAAACCAAACCCCCTGCTGTCGAGTTGATTCCAACTCACAGTGACCCTATAGGACTGAGCAGAACTGTCCCATAGGGTTTCCAAGGAGTGGCTGGTGGATTTGAACTGCTGTTCTTTTGGTTAGCAGCTGAGCTCTTACCCACTGTGCCACTGGAGCTCCCGGTGTATAGTCAAACAACAGACAGCCCTATAAAGTGAAGAACAACACCCATGAAGAAGATGCTCCTCAGAATAACCAACCATACGAGACCAAACGGGGAGCACGTGCCCAAAAACAAAGTTTACAAGGCAGGAAAGATAGGCGAATGGAAACGGGGAATCCAGGGAGGAAGGGGCGTAGACAGCGCTGTCACACTGAAGGGACTGCAACTAATGTCACAAAACAAAATGTGTATAAATTTTTGAATGGGAAACTAAATTGCTCTGTAAACTTTCACCCAAACCAGAGGCAGGGCCAAGATGGCAGAGTAGTCAGACACTTCCGGTGAACCCTCTTACAACAAAGACCCGAAAAAACAAGTGATTCGATTCTACACAACAATCTAGGAGCCCTGAACATTAAAGGCAAAGTTGAGGAACCGGACTGAGTAGCAGAGGGAGGGAGAGACAGTTTGGAAGCAGTGAGGAGGTGCTAGACCTGACCTGGCGAGCGCCTGAGCCCTTCGGGCCTGATCAGCTTGAGGGTGAGCAGTGAGGCAGGCAAGGGGCATGCTCCGGAGGCGTGTTTTCCGCACTGGGAAAGACCCAGCTGCTGAGTCTACTCGGCCACACAGAACCAGTAAGAAGCAGCCCTCGATCCACAAAAGTTAAGTATGCGTCTAGCCTACTGTGCAGATCAAAAACACCCCCACTTAGGAAAAACTTGTCTGCCATTTACCTCCCCACTCCCTGCTCTGCACTGGGTCCCAGACCGGCTTCAGCAATTGCCAAGTCCCCTGAGCTGTAAGTAGGATATGTCACACACCCTGAGCCGTTCTCCCCGCCTTGGAGAGCAAACAAATTAACAAACGGGCAAAAATAAACTGCCAGCTCTGCTAAGCCAGAAACTCAGGGTAGGGACAGCTCCTTTGCCTAGACTCAGGCATAAGAGATCCATGGACTTTGACTGCCCTTCCCCCTGCATAGACTTGTGTGGGCCAATTTCAACAGTGTAGGCCCTCATTATCGCAGTACAACAGGGTATATACCAGAAATCTAACTTCAACTGCTTCAACTGTGAAGTGGCAGGTTCATGACATTTGACTCTGCTCTGCCCATTAAGCAGGGTCTTCACCTATCCACATAAGGGGCCTGACTACTGGTGACTCCACCCACGCCACCAAGCCACCTACAAGAGGGGACCAAGAATAAGTGGTGCCCCCCAAATACTTAAGCCGACAGCACTGGATGCTCATAGTCTGGCCGCAAAACCCACCCACCAACACGCCCTAAGGAACAGGGACACGCCTTCCTCCTGGACACTCAGGGTTGCCTGTCAACCCTCTGCCTTGCTCAGAGTGTGTCCCCCTGCTGCAGCCAGATACCTGTGCCTATACCAATCACCCATGCCTGTCTAGCACTGTAAGTGAGAGCCTACACCACACACATGGTAGCTACCTACCTAGGCACCTGAGCTGAAATCCATACAGGAGGAGTGGGCAGACTCCTGGGCTCACATACCTAGGAACAGATCTAACCACCCAGCGATAGGACATTAGAGCTTCAAAGGTGCCAATAATCAAACTAGCTCATATGAGCAGCCTATTTGGGCATATCAAAACAAGTAAATAGGACACAGTAATCAAACATAAAATAAATAAATATAATAACTTATTGATGGCTCAGAGACAACAGTCAGTATGAAATCATATAAAGAGGCAGTCCATGATGGCTTCAGAAAGCTCTGAAATTAAACAATCAAGAAATTTTCCAAAGGAAAAAAATTTCTTGGAATTACTGGAGGTAGAACACAAAAGATTAATATACAGAACTCCTCAAGAGATTAGGAAGGAAATGAAGCAAAACGCAGAACACACAATAGAGGAAATCAAAAAGATTAGAGAAGAGCATAATGACAAATTTAATAGGCTGCAAGAATCCCTAGAGAGACAGCAATCAGAAATTCAGGAGATTAACAATAAAATTTCAGAATTAGACAACTCAACAGAAAGTCATAGGAGCAGAATTGAGGCAATGGAAGTTAGAATTAGTGAGATTGAAGATAAAGCACTTGACACCACCTTACATGAGGAAAAATCAGACAAAATGATTTAAAAAAAATGAAGAAACCCTAAGAATTATGTGGAACTCTATCAAGAGGAATAACCTACAAATGACTGGAGTACCAGAATGGGGGGGATAACAGAAAATACAGAGAGAATTGTTGAAGATTTGCTGGCAGAAAACTTCCCTGCTATCGTGAAAGCTAACAAGATATCTATTCAAGATGTTCATCAAACCCCACAAAAGGGAGATCACAAAATAAAGTCACCAAGACATATTATAATCAAACTTGCCAAGACCAAAGATAAAGACAGAATTTTAAGAGCGGCAAGGGATAAATAAAAAGTCATCAACAAAGAAGAGTCAATAAGAATAAGCTTGGACTACTCAGCAGAAACCACGCAGGTAAGAAGGCAATGGGATGACATATACAAACTCCTGAAGGAAAAAAATTGCCAGTCAAGAATTATATATCCAGCAAAACCGTCTCTCAAATATGATGGTGAAATTACGGCATTTCCAAATAAACAGAACATTAGGGAATTTGTGAAAAGGAAACCAAAATTACAAGAAATATTAAAGCGAGTCCTCTGGTTTGAAAATCAGTTAACATCAGTTAACAACCCAATACTAGACCACAGGACAAAGCAACCAGATATCAACCCACATAGGGAAGTCACAAAAATAAACCAAAGCTAAAACACTGAAAATAGGGAAACAGATGTCAATATGTAAAACATGACAACATTAAAACAAAAAAGAGGGTCTTAAAAAATGCAGACATAAAAAAAAAGACCAGATTTACTGGCCTACAGAGACTGGAGAAACCTCGTGAGTATGGCCCCCAGACACCCTTTCAGCTCAGTGGTGAAGTTACCTCGGAGTTTCACTGTTCAGCCTTCAGCCTGGGAGTGGACAGCCCCATAAAACCAAATGAGACTAACCAGGTACAGGAGTCCAGTGACAAGGGCCAGAAGGCAGAAGGGGACAAGGAAGCTGGTGA
>NW_004444063.1:7739717-7762687 GCF_000243295.1 Trichechus manatus latirostris
TAGAGGGTTGACATGTTGTGGGGTTGTTAACCAATGTCATAAAACAATATGTGTACTACTGTTTCATGTGAAACTATTTGTTCTGTAAGCCTTCACCTGAAGTACGATAAAAATAAAATAAAATTAAAAAAGCTGGAAATAGAAGTACCATATGATCCAGCTACCCTGCTCCTTAGAATATATCCTAGAGAAATAACAGCTGTCACATGAATAGATATATGCACACCCATGTTCATTGCAGCACAGTTCACAATAGCAAAAAGATGGAAACAACACAGATGCCCATCAACAGACAAATGGATAAATAAATTATGGTATATCCACACAATGGAATACTACATAATGATAAGGAACAACGATGAAGCTGTGCAACATAACATGGAGGAATCTGGAGAGCATCACGCTGAGAGAATTTAGTCAGTCTCAGAAGGACACATACTATATAAGACCACTATTATAAGACTCAAGAAAAGGTTTAAACTCAGAAGAAAACATTCTTTGATGGTTACGAGGGTGGAGAGAAGGGTGAGGATTACTTACTAACTAGATAGTAGATAAGAATTATCTTAGATGAAGGGAAGGACAGCACACACTACAGGGGAAGTCAGTACAACTGGACCAAACCAAAGCTAAGAAGTTTCCTGAATACAATCAAACACTTTGAGGGACAGAGTAGCAGGGGTAGGTGTCTGGGGACCATGCTTTCGGGGGACATCTAGGTCAATTAGCATAACAAAGCTTATTAAGAAAATGTTCTGCATCCTACTTTGGTGAGTGGCATCTGGGCTCTTAAAAGCTTGCAAGCAGCCATCTAAGATGCATCAATTGGTCCCAACCACCTGGAGTAAAGGAGAATGAAGAACAGCAAAGACACAAGAGACAGAAAGGGCCACATAAACCAGAGACTTCATCAGCCTGAGACCAGAAAAACTAGATGATGCCTGGCTACCACCAATGATCGTCCTGACCGGGAACATAACAGAGTGTCCCTGATCAAGCAGGAGAAAGGTGGGGTGCAGAACTCAAATTCTAGTAAGAAGACCAGACTTAATGTTCTGAATGAGACTGGAGGAACCCCAGAAAGCATGGCCCCCAGATTCTCTATCAACTCAGAACTAAAAGAATTTCTGAGGCCAACTCTTCCGACAGGGATTGGACTGGACTGTGGGACACAAACATACTCGTGAGGAGTGTGCCTCTTAGCTCAAGTAGATACAAGAGACTAAACAAGCAGCTTCTGTCCGGAGGTGAGATAAGAAGGCAGAGACGGCTAGGAGGTGGTTGAATGGACATCAGGAATCAGGGGTGGAAAGGAGGAGTGTGCTGTCACAGTATGGGGAGAGCAATTAGGGTCACATAACAATGTATGTATAAGTTTTTGTATGGGAGACTAACTTGAAATGCAAACTTCATTTAAACTACAACAATAAACAAAAGAAAAAAAAAACTTTCACCCAAACCAGAATAAAATGTCCAAAAAAAAAAAAGCAGAAGAATATAATGAACTCTTAAAAAATAATCAACTTGGAAAGTAGCGGAGTGGGGGGGTGGGAAGCAGTACCAATCCTTCAATTACACTTTCAGTGCCTGAAAATGCCTATGCAAAAACCCAATTTCTTTCTTCTTACAAGTTGTGAATAGGTAGCTCTGAAGCAGTTTTTTCCAAGTCATCTATAGTATTACTTAACACTTTCTGTTGCAATGAACAGATTTCAACCAAAGCTAAGATCTCCAACATGCTCTCAAATACTTAAGAGTAAAGAATTTAAAGTATAGTATTTAGAAGTTATTTAGCATAAGGTTATTTAATGAGATGCTCATCACACTGAAACTACTCAAAAGTTTGGTATTTCATGGAACGTGGAAGGTATAAATATTTTTTGATGGAAAATGCACACTGGAGACGGGAAAAGATGTGAACAGACACTTCACCAAAGAAGACATTCAGGCACCTAACAGAAACATGAGGAAATGCTCACGATCCGCAGCCGTTAGAGAAATGCAAATCAAAACTACAATGAGATGCCATCTCACCCTAATAAGGCTAGCATTAATCCAAAAAACACACAATAATAAATGTTGGAGAGGTTGTGGAGAGACTCGAACACTTATACATTGCTGGTAGGAATGTAAAATAGTACAACCACTTTGGAAATCGATTTGGCACTTCCTTAGAAAGCTAGAAATAGAAGTACCATATGATCCAGCAAACCCACTCCTTGGAATATATCCTAGAGAAATAAGAGCCGTCACACGAATAGATATACGTACACCCATGTCCACTGCAGCACTGTTCACAATAGCAAAAAGATGGAAACAATCTAGGTGCCCATCAACAGACGAATGGATAAACAAATTACGGTATATTCACACAATGGGATACTATGCTACGATAAAGAATAACGATGAATCCATGAAATATAACATGGATGAATCTGGAAGGTATTATGCTGAGTGAAATCAGTCAATCATAAAAGGACAAATATTGTATGAGACCACTATTATAAGAACTCAGGAAAATGCACACTGGACAAATCTTGAGCTCTCTCTCAAAAAATTTTATAAGGAATTAAAAAAAATTTTTTAGAAAAATTACTATCAAATAAAGCCTAACATCTTTTCATCCTAGATTACAGGGAGGAAAGCTGTATTGACTAGTACATACACTCTTTTTAATGATTACCACAACGTTTCCCATTTTTACAAAATTTACATTGAGGTAATAAGACTCAATAAAAATGAAAGACTTACATATTAAGGACATCGGTGGTTCAGTGGTAGAATTCTCACCTTCCATGCTAGAGACTGGATTTGATTCCCAAGCAAGGCACCTGATGTGCAGCCACTACCTGTCTGTCGTTGGAGGTTGCATGTTGCTATGATGCTGAACAGTGTTCAGTAGACCTTCCAGACTAAGATGGACTAGGAAGAAAGGCCTAGCAAACTACTTCCAAAAATCAGTCAAAGAAACCCTATGGATCACAAGGTTCTAATCTGCAACTGATCATGGGGATGGTGCAGGATCGGACAGCATTTTGTTCAGTTATACAAGAGGTCACCATGAGCCAGGAGCCTACCTGATGGCAGCTAACACCGCCAACATTCTATAAAAACCCAGTAATTAGGAAAAAAAGGAGATTTTACAGTTACAGCCTTTGGCAATATTATACCTAATCAACCCAGAGAGAAACATATTGTAAAAGAAGTTTTTATAAATACTAGTTTATTTCCAACTGAAAATATTGAAACTGACACACTATGAAAGTAATGGAAAAGTAATCGCTCATGTTAAATTAAAAAAAAAAAAAAGATGTTTCTGAATAAATCAAGTCTGGAAGTCAGGTATTTAAAATCTTATTACCTTCAAAATACGCTGCATACAAATCCTTATCGCCTTAAAAATAGAAGCTTTCTGCTAAGTGTCAGATATGCTGAATTAAAATAGCACTTGGCATCTATTCTCTCCCATCACTCCCTATAAGTTCTCTCCTGTACCTTGAGGCCTGGAAAGTGGAGAAAAAAAAACCAACCAACTACATTTTCCAGACTTTATCTACAGTTAGGATTAGGAAAAAGGTGCCATGGTGGCACAATGGTTAAGTCCTCTGCTGTTAACTGATAGGTTGGTGGCTGGAAACTACCAGCCTTTCTGCAGGAGAAAAGACCTGGTGATCTGCTCCTAAAAAGAGGAGCAAAGATTAAACCCACTGCAGCATGGAGTAGATTCCAACCCACAGCGACACTGTAGGACAGAGCAGAATTGCCCCATAGGGTTTCCAAAGCTGTAATCTTAACTGAAGTTGACTGCCCCATCTTTCTCCCGCGGAGCAGCTGCTGAGTTCCAACCGCCGTCCTTTGATTAGCAGTCAAGCACTTAACCACTGCGCCACCAGACTAGAAAATCCTATGGGGCACTTCTACTTTGTCACATGAGGTCACTGTTGAAAATGGGGTTGCTATGGTGGCCCAGTGGTTAAGAACTATGGCTGCTAACCAAAAGTTTGGTAGTTCAAATCCACCAGCTGCTCCTTGGAAACCCTACGCGGGCAGTTCTACTCTGTCCTATAGGGTCATTATGAGTCATAATAGACTCAGTGGCAACAAGTGATTTTTTAAGAGTCAAAAATCAACTCGCTGGCACCTAATAACATAAGGATTAGGAATGCAAATGAGGTTCTACCAGTAAGAAGGGCTCCTATGAGATTTGGAAAGCTGAAGTCAGATGAAAACTGTCTTTAAGCTATTTCAGGCGGTAAGCAGTGGAAAAAGAATGTGTAGAAGCAGTCGCAGTAGCCAAACTACTCATCAGATCTGAGGCTATCTAAAGCAGTCATGGCAGACAGATTCAGTATTTCTGTAAGTGGTTACCAGCTGCCCATCATGCACCATGTACAAGCTGCTGTAACCAGTATTCCTATGACTGGTTGCCAGTTTCAGTTTCCTGACATCTCAGTCAGTTATGGTAGTATGTTCCTGAATATATTAGTCTAGTGATAGCCCTATGACTCCTGCTCTCCCTTCCCTTATGATGATTTTATAAGTAGCAAATTCACTGTATAAAGTATCTTTCTGCTCAAAAAAACCTCGAGTTGCATTTGTTTCTTGCAATGAACTCTAACTTACACATTATTGGTCCTTAAGTTTAAAAGATGTATTACTGATATTTATCCTCTCCTTTTTAAATGTCAAAACACACAAGGATAGTGTTGTTCTATGTTACAGTGTGTCAGCTTGGCTGGGCCATGATTCTCAGTGTTTATAAGTGATCACCTCCATGATGGAATCTGCTGTGAGTAACCAGTTTAAAGGGAGTTTCCTTGGGCATGTGGCGTGCATCTGAATATAAGCGGATGTTCTGGCTTCTGCTCTGGATCCTGCAGCTGGCTCCTGATCTCCGACCTGCCAATCCTGGGTTCACCAGCCCCTGTGGCTACGTAAATCAGAAGAAGCCCTGCAGTCTTGTCTGCCAATCTTTGGATTCGTCGATCTTCACAGCCTATGAGCAAGAGCCCTGCTCTGTGACCTGCCAATCTTGGGTTCGCCAGCCCCTGCAGCTATGTGAATCAGGAGAAGCCTCCATCCTGATCCACGGACTTGGGACGTTCTAGCCTCTACAGTCACGTAAGCCGTTTCCTTGATATAAATCTCTCTCTATATATAAATATTTATACAATTTATTGGTTTTGCTTCTCTAGAGAACCCGACCTAAGACAAAGAATAAAAGTTTCCCTTATCTGTAGTCTGGAATCATTTAATAACAAACCCATTGCCGTCCAGCTGATTGTGACTTATAGCAACCCTACAGGACACAGTAGAACTGCCCCATAGGCTTTCCAAGGCTGCAATCTTTACAGA
Source organism: Trichechus manatus latirostris (assembly GCF_000243295.1). NCBI lineage: Eukaryota > Metazoa > Chordata > Mammalia > Sirenia > Trichechidae > Trichechus > Trichechus manatus. The sequence goes on from NW_004444063.1 coordinate 7,745,073, forward strand.
AGCAGACTGCCACATCTTTCTCCCGCAGAGCAGCTGGTGGGTTCGAACTGCTGACTTTTCAATTAGCAGCCAAGCACTTAAACACTGCACCACCCGGGCCCCTCCTATTTATAATATAAAACAGCAAAAAAGTGTGGGTTTTATTTATAACATACTCTACTTATTGAATCAACATAAAACAGTAACATTCCTGGCAGTGAATGATCTTGCTTTTTTTGGTTAAATTCATGTCAATAATACAAAAGTTAGAGCTATGGTCACTTTTTAAAATATTTTATTTTATTCTGATTATAAAAGAAATATATGTTTGTTGTAAAAAGTACAGGAGCCCGTAACTTACTATATATATACTGAATAACAGTTGTATACATATAACTTTGGAAGATAGTCTAGCAGATCCTCAAAATATTAAACATAGTTACTATATGACCCAGCAATTCCACTCCTAGGTATAGACCCAAGAGAAGTAAAAACATATGTCCGAACAAAAATTTGTCCATGAATGTTTACAACAGCATTATTCATAATAGCCATAATGTAGAAATAACCCAAATGTCCATCAACTGATGAATGGATAAACAAAATGTATATCTATACAATGATATAATCTTACAGTGATATAAAATACAACAGTATATCCACGCAACGATATAATCTTCAGCCATTAAAGAAAAGAAATACTGATATATGATACAACAAGGAAAAACCTTGAAAACATAATGCAAAGTGAAAGAAGCCAGACAAAAAAGGCCACATATTGTTTGCTTCTATTCAACATGAAATATTTGAAATAGGCAAACAGAGATTAGTGGTTGCCAGGGGCTAAGGGGACGAAGTTAACGGGGAATAACTGGGTATGGGTTTCTTTTTTGGGTGACAAAAATATTCTAAAATTAGATAGTGGTGATGGTTGTACAGTTCTGTGAATATACTAAGATCCACTGAATTATATACTTTAAAAGGGTGTATTTTACGATACGTGGATTGTATATAAATAAAGCTGTTATAAAAAAAGGAAATAACCCCCATGCCAAAAAAGGATGATGGGAAAAAGTAGAAATACTGTGTTCTACTCTTTGACGTATACCAAACAGGGACATACAGATTTATACCCCCTCCAGCAATGCATTTAGTGCCTCTGCCACTGTACTCAGGTTTGCATTAGCACCATTTCTTACATCTTAAATCTGATAAGAAAGACTTGATACTTCACTTTTAATTTTCACTTCTTTGATTACTATTAAAGCTGAATACTTTTAAAACGGACATCTTTATGGATATTATTATAATATACACAAATGCTTAAATTTCTCAAGAAACTTGGAAATAGTTATTTTTTAACACTTTAATCAGCGATTACTAAGTCATCCTAGCTTAGTTTTACTTCAGCTACTAACTTTAAAACTTTCCTTTGAATCATAGTATCTTTTAAAGTAGTCAAAAGAACCACTCTCCTTCTCAGACAGACAGACTAAAAGGACACAATATGAATCCACCTTGGTTTTATATATAGACATTGCAATTCATTTCTAAGTTAAATGTCCAAGTGGTTACCTCAGATATTTTAAAATAACATGGTGTAGTAGAAAGGGAATGGGAGCATTTATTTACACCTTCTATAAGCCAAGAGGAGGCTCTGGTGGCACAGTGGTTAAGAGCTACAGCTACTAACCAAAAGCTTGGCTGTTCGAGTCCACCAGCCGCAACTTGGAAACCCTATGGGGCGGTTCTAGTCTGTCCTATAGGGTCACTATGAGTCAGAATCAACTCAATGGCAAAGGTTTTTTTTTTCTTTTAATAAGCCAAGTGCTTTATTTGTGTTACCTCATTTAATCCTAACAAACCTATGACCCTCTGTCATGGATTGAAATGTGTCCCCAAAAAATTTCTGTCAACTTGGTTAGGCCATGAATCCCAGTATTGTGTGGCTGTCCTCCATTTTGTGATTTTCCTGTGAGTTATAAATCATACTCTCTGCCTGTGGTTAAAGAGGATTAGGGTGTGAGGTAACACACTTGCTCAGGTCACATCCCTCATCCAAGGTAAAGGAGTTTCCCTGGGGTGTGGCCTGCACCACCTTTTACCTTACATGAGATAAAAGGGAAGGGAAGCAAGCAGAGAGTTTGGGGACCTCATACCACCAAGAGAGCAGTGCCAGGAGCAGAGTGTGTCCTTTGGACCCAGGGTTCCTGAGTGGAGAAGCTCCTAGTCCAGGGGAAGATTGATAACAAGGACCTTCCTCCAGAGTCAACAGAGAGAAAGCCTTCTCCTGGAGCTGATGCCCTGAATTCGGACTTCTAGCCTACTAGACTGTGAGAAAATAAATTTCTCTTTGTTAAAACCATCCACTCGTGTGGTATTTCTGTTACAGCAGCACTAGATAACTAAGACACCCTCTCCTAACAGAAAATTAAAATGAAAATCACTGAGGGTAAAGAGCTTGCCTAAAGTCATACAGCAAGTATGTGGCAAAGCCAGAGATTAAACTGGGGTGTGACTAATTCCAAAGTCCATATTCTTTGTGCCACTTTACAGTTCTTCCCAAGTTCAGTGACACTGGAAATCAGATAGACCAGACTTTGAATACCAGTTCCACCATTTCCCTTCTGTGTAATTTTTTAGCTTCTTCACAGTGTGTATGTCTTTTACAAAAAAAGGTCACAAATCACAAAATTGAGTCGCTGGGTAGCGTCAACAGTTAAGAGCTCAGCTACTAACCAAAAGATTGGCAGTTTGAATTCATCCACAGGTGCCTTGGAAGAAAGATCACAGCCACTGAAAACCCATGAAGCACAGCTCTACTCTGAAACACTTGGGGTGGCCATTAATCGGAATCAACTCAACAGCAACTATTTTTGTTTTTTTAGTCACAAAATGGGGGTGAGGTGTTCAGTGGCAGAATTCTTACCTTCCATGTTGGAGACTCAGGTTCAATTCCCAGTCAAGGTACCTCATGTGCAGCCACCACTTGTCAGTGGACGCTTGAGTGTTACTATGATGCTGAACAGGTTTCAACAGAGCTTTCAGGCTAAGACAGACTAGGAAGAAAGACCTAGTGACCTACTTCCAAAAATCAGCGAATGAAAACCGTGCGGATCACAACGGTCCCAACTGCAACCGATCACAGGAATGGCCCAGGACCAGGTAGCATTCTGTTCAGTTGAGTAGAGGGTTGCCATGAGTTGGGGGCTGACGGGACGACAGTTAACAACACTCACAAAATAAATATAAAAATGGGAGGCTAAAAATTCACTCTGAAATAAAACTTAAGAAAAAGAATAATTTTTTTAAACAGTAAAATGTACTTAATAATCTAAACATTTTTCTTGAATTTATCTCAAGATTCATTTTACCTTCCAACAAGCAGAGGCCCTCGTATGCAGAGGCCCAAACATGTAGTCATGAAGTGAAAAACATTTTACAAATTCATTTCTCAGAAGAAAAGGCCACATCAACTACAGTGCTTTCTGCACTTCTTTACCACATGAGAAATGTTTTCAGCAATGTATTCACCATTCAGGAAGTATCACTGTGGGATAAGAGAATGGGCAACTTTAGTTACTTAAGAAAAGAGAGACTGTGAAATCTTGTGAGTAAGCAATAATACAACACAGAAAAAAATAAGGTCAAGAATAATAAAAAGAAAGCAAGATATCAGCTTCTCTATCCCAGGTGATCCATACTACTGTGGTAAATGAAAAATCATTTAAACCATACGATCTTTAAAGGATACTTGGTTAGCTTTAAAAATTACTACTCTAAGATCCAGACAACTATTTGACAAGATTGGAGCTGGTAATTTCCAAAGGGATGCATTGTTATTGTTACTGACATCAAGTTGATTCCAACTCATGGTGACCTCGTGTGTGCAGAGTAGAACTGCTCCATTGGGTTTTCAACGCTGTGACCTTTCGGAAGCAGATCACCAGGCCAGTCTTCCAAGGCACCTCTGAGTGGGTTCAAAGCGCCAACCTTTCGGCTAGTAGTGGGCACTTAACCGTTGGCACCACCCAAAAACTCCTTACACCGACATGTATCAGTGATTCTTCCACAAGTATTTTCACATTCATGAAACAAAAATCAAATAAAACATTAATGAAAGAATGTTAAAATTTTCTATGCCCAAGAACTCCCTCAACTCCTCATAAACTCACTGCCATCAAGTTGATTCCGACTCACAGTGACCCTAACGGACAGAGCAGAACTGTCCCATAAGGTTTCCAAGGGTGTATATCTTTACAGAAAGCAGACTGCCACATCCTTCTCCCTTGGAGCGGCTAGTGGGTTCAAACCACTGACCTTTTGGTTAGCAGTCTAGCGCTTTAACCACTGCACCACCAGGGCTCTTTCTCAACTCCGCATACTAACACATACATCTAAAATCTTTAATCCTTAGATTCTTCTTGAAACATTCTCCATTTTAAAACATACCATGCTCCACTTTTGCTGAATACAATAAATTTACTGCCTGCTTTCCATGTTAATTTTATTACATATTGTAAATGTCTATGTTAATTCATTCCTTCATTTAGGCATTTCATACATCTGTACAGCTAACACGCTTTATACTCCCTTAATACCACATTGTATTGTCATTATGTTTCTCTTTCCAAACTTGAAAGTTCTCAGGGCAGAGACTGTATTTTTAACCCTGGTACTTAGTAGGTGTATAATGAATGCGTTTTGAAGAGTAGTATCTACGAAAATGCTGTGTACCTGGCAGGTAATGACTAAATGTTAATTAGTGGTGAAGATAATACTGAATTCTTTTACTTCCTGTTTTAATCATTTTTCTCATAAATGAAAGGTTTGAAATGTAAAAAAAAAAAAAGTGTAGCAATATCAAACGAAACTGTCATAGTATGAATAGATTAATGCCTCCAACAAATCATATTTTTCTTCTAAAATTATTTTAACATTAAAGCATCAGTAGGACATGAGACAGACATTAAAAAAAAGAACTTATCTACAGGCTCATATTTTACCCTAGGGCTATTATTAAAGTAATTCTGCTGTATGCAGAATCATGCATTGTTTTCTTTAGCAATACAATCAGGCTATTGTGCAACGATGGGAAGAGGGCTCTTAAGAAAAAAACTACTGCTGAGTAATTTTTGTCTTGAGGTGACTTACCACATTCTACCCTCCATAAACACCATTGTTTTTAATCACAACTTTTACTTACAGCTTTATACTTTATCAAACAAAATTTTCATTTCCAGTAAGACCCTTTTCAAATTAAAGTAATAAAAAGCAACGCTATTATGATCACAGTATTTGTTTAATTGAGAAGCTATAAAATAGCGTATATATCTTACTTCTGTGGGAAAACATATATTCATTTATTTGTATTTGTATGGAGACATTCATCAAAACATTACAAGTAGTTATCTCGGAGGTGGAATTATTAATATGTTTTTTATTCTTTAGCTTATATGTAGTTCTGATTTTTTACACTGAATACAATTTTTTTTAGTGTTTATACATGAGGATAAACAGTCTAAGTTAAAGGATAAGAAATTTAGGTGCCATATTTTAATTCAATTTAATACACCGGTACAAATTCTCTTACCCAATCAACATAAAACAAATATTGCTCAAAAAATGCTAGTGGAATAGCCTGAGCCAGCAAAGTTCAAGTTTTAAAAAATATATTGGTGTCTAAAAGAAAGAAAAGGAGCCTTGGTGGTACAGTGGTTAAAGCACTCAGCTGCTAACCAAAAGATCAGTGGTTCGAAGCCACCAGACCCACCAGCCGCTCCACGGGAGAAAGATGTGGCAGTCTGCTTCTGTAAAGATTTATACACTTGGAAACCCTATAGGGCAGGTCTACTCTGTCCTACAGGGTGGCTATGAGTCAGAATCAACTGGGCAGCAATGGGTTAAAAGAAAAAAGTAACTGGTGGGGAGAATGGAGGCGAGGAGAAGAAAGGCTTGAAACGTCCAGGGGATTACAGGAAAAACTACTAAAATTTAAGACTGAATTATTTCACATGATTTAAAAACACTGATTCATAGAAGAAATCACAGAGCAGCAGGCAGGAAGTAAGTGATCAGAGAAAGACGGTAAAGCACTTAGAAAAAAAAGTTGTCACCAAGTCAATTCCGACTCACAGCAACCCCATGTGTGCCAGAACTGTGCTCTACAGGGTTTTCAATGGCTGATTTTTAAGATCACTAGGCCTTTCTTTCAAGGAACCTCTGAGTGAACTCAACGATTTGCATCACCCAGGTCTCAGAGAGCGATAATGGGCAAAAGAAGATAAGAAAAAATTATTGATATTATCCTCAGTCAGAAAACAAACAAGCAAACCAAACTGAACTTATGCATGTTTATGTAAATCATTCTGAAAAATCAAATGAAAAGAAGTTAGATAATTATATATATAAAACTCAAACTGAATCAGCTTGCTTACTTTCCTAGAAAAGGTACACCATTCAACGGGCTTGGTTCTTAGTAACAAATACAAGAACACCCTAAGTGGCATCTCAAGATCTCTTTCATCTGCTTTGGAACAAAGTATATAGTTAAGCAAGAAACATACTCACATATACACAGCCAATTATTACATATTACATGAATCTAGGAGTAATCAACAGATGTGAAAGGAACTCAAGTTTGAAAAAGACACAAGGTAAAGCATGAGGTAATTTCGCTGACTCCCAAGACAAAATTATCTTTAAACCAAAATAACTAACTCTACTAGGTTAAACCATAAGAAATTGCCAATATTCAAGCATATTTGATCTATAAAAAGAACAACTTCATATGGTTCCACCCAGTGGTCTGCTGATAAATATTTAACAACTAGCTCTTTGGCTCTCTAGAAAAAAGGGCCCTAATTTGTAGCATCTGCCAATTTCCACGGTGTAAATACTCCCACCATGGCCAGTTTCAAACTACCAACATGTTATCACTGAACATGGAGTTGGAAAGAGATGTACACAATTAGCTCACCAACTCCAGCACACCACTGGTTCCACCTAACACTCTGGTCTAAGGATTATCCAGAGAAGTTCCCAAATTTTCTCATCCTTTTCTCAAACAGGATCTTTGTCTAAATAATCCAGTTTCCTATTTCCCAAGGCTAGGAGAAATGCCCTTTTGTCACTTTAAAACACAGGGCACTAAAACTCATCACAAGAAAGAATAGATGAGATTGGTACCTTGTTTCATTCATCTTTGTTTTGTTCTGGGCAATGTGGACAGCAGGGAACAAGACAGAGGATATCCCTGGTATCATAAAGCTTATCATCTATTTGGGAACACCATAAAAAATTTAAAAATGCATAATTTCAAGGAATGATAAATGCTATGAAGAAAACAAAATAGTGATGGGGCTACTTTAAAACTGAGTGGTGAGGAAATGAGGAAGTGATATTTAAGCTGAGATCTGAAAGAAATGAAAGGGCCAGACTTGCAAATATCTGGGGAAGATCACTTCAGAGGAAACAACTCATGTAAGGCAAGAACAAGCATGACATGTTTGATAAATTGAACAAATTAATGTGGCCAGAGTGCAGTGAGAGGTTGTCAGGGCCAAATCACACAGTCAGCGCTTTCTGGGTGAGTATAAATTATTTCAGATGGCATGTAAATAAACTCTAATTAAAACAGTCATCTATTTTAATAGGAAAGACAAATATCAAATTTGATTTTACAAATATTATTGCTTAGGAGTTTAAATTGTATTTGCACAGTACAAAAACTGTAAAGATAACACACAAACCCCATGTCCTTATGGCCCATGAAAATTAAGTCCATGCTTACAGCAACATAAAAGTCCGTAAGACAAGTCAATAAACACATAAATTATTGTGATTTATACAAAAACAAAAATGAATGGTAAATTTAGACTGTTTACAGAGAATAATTTGTACTTACACATACAAAATTATCTATGCATTGAGGAACTTCTAAGCCACCTATCTCAATTATTTGAAAGATTTTTTTTTTTTAAATTCAACCAACAGGAAATGAGAGCTATTAAAAAAAAAAAAAAAACTCGTCGTCAAGTCGAAAGAGAGCTATAGTGCAGGGAAAAAAGTTTTAAAAAAGTGACAAAAATCTTGTCTCAGTATAATGAAATATTGCAAGTTTGCATATAATTAATTTTCCTTACATTCTCATTTCCCACCTAAATGTCAGTTAAACTGCAGCTTAAAAAGTGTATCTAAGTATATGCAAGCATTTTTCATTTAAGAACACATTTACATGCATATAATGAATTCAACTGAGTCGTGTATATTATTACAGACAGCTGCCAGCTTACATGGAAATACAATAAATGTACTTAAAAGCCCCCTCTCAGGAGGGTGGAGCTAACAGGCAGTGGAGTACTGAGATGGTATGGCAGACTAATAAAATTTTATATACTGATATCCCTCCCTAAAACTATGAGATTTCTGTTTAAGTTTTCTACAAAAAAAAAAAAATAAGAAATGCTAAGAATACAGTCAGGCGAAATACTTTCTTGGTAGTAGTAACTGCATTTCTTTAACAAAAGAAGCTTAGCAATAACAGAAAAGCAACTAAGTTTCGGCTTCCAATCGCATTTGAGTCCATATCCCTGGTAAAAGACAGGTATAATATATTCCCAACTTGAAGTGTAAGTCCTTGTAAATCTTCAGTACTCAGAGTTCAAGAAACATAACTAAAAAGAAATGTGGGGCAAGTCAAAAATAGTTTTTATTTTTTTTTAAATATTGCCAACCTACTTTCACGTCGAGCTTTTCTTTATTCCACTTGCCTTACCTCTATTCACTTTTCCTACCTCCTCTATCTCTTACCATTTTACTGTGTATTTCACTTTCCATACACAAAAATTGATGTGAAATTTACCTTTTCCTCTTGTATCTAAATTTATTTTACTTAAGCTGTTAAGATAAACAGCCATTCGTTCAGTAAGTATTTACTGAGGGCCCCCCATATGCCAGCCACTGTTTTGAATACTGAAGTCTGCAGTGAATATGACCAAGTTCCTTCCGTAAAAGCACTGAGGCAAGACTGTGCTTGGCAGGTTCAAGAAATTTCATGGAGGCCTATGTGGCTGGGGTGGAGTAAGCCAAGGAGCAGGAAGTAGGAATATGAAATCAGAGGGGGCGGCACAGGTCATGGAGGGCCTTACAGGCACTCTAAATCTTCTGGCTTTTACTTTAAATGATATGGAAAGCCACTGAAGGGTTTTGGACACAGAAGTAAAATACAGACAGTCCTCAACTTACAAAATACTTGAGTTATGGTAAACCACGTTTACAACTGTAACTGCCCGTTTTTGTTTTTTTGGTACATCTTATCATTAGTAATACGTACTACGTACAATGTTGCAGCCATAATTTGCTGATGCTGTCATTCTCAGATGTAATGTTTCCAACCTCCCAAAACAAATGAAGATCTGATTTATAACGATACTGATAATAAAAGGCAATAATAATGAATTTTTTTTTAAATGAGGTATTTGAGTTATATATGAACCGACTTAAACAATGGCCAGAACGGAACCCCATCATAAATCGGGCACTACCTGCAGTTGGACTTTAATTTTAAAAGGATCACCCTAGTTGCTGTGTTGAGAATACAAAAGTGCAAGAGCAACAGGGAGATCAGAAAAGAGACTACTGAGATGGTCCCGGTAAGACATACGGCTGCTTAGAGAGGATAGGAGCGTTGAACATAGCAAGTTGTGGTTACATTTATTCTTAAACAGACTTTAAGGTAGACTAAGGACATACTTTTATGATACATTAAATTGGATTACATGTGAAGGCATAAGAGAGAGAAGTCAACAATGCCTACAATGTTTTCGTCCAGGGAAACTGAGAGATGAAGTTGACATTTAATAAGACTAGGAAGACTGGGATAGGAGCAATTATAGGGTGTGGGGTGGAAGGAAGAGGGAGGATGGGGAGTTCAGTTTTGAACATGTTAAATTTGGGATGTCTGTGAGGCATCTAATTGGAAATTTTGAGCAGGCAGTTGGTTATACAAGTCTGGAAGTTAGAAAAGAGATCTAGGCTGAAGATAAAATTTTCAGTTTAAAATACATGATATTTCTAGCTAGAGGATGAGATGACATCACCAGGGACTAAGCTTAAATATAGAAGAGGTCTAAACACAGAGCCCTGGGGCACTGCCTCGTTGTTTAGAAGTTGGGGCAATGAAAGGAACCAGGAAAAGAAAATGAAGAGAAGCAGTGAATAGTGTCCCAGAAGCAAAGTGAAGAAAGGCTTTAAAGAAGAGAGAAGTATCAACCCCTTTAAATGATGCTGCTGTTAGGTCCAATGAGATTGGGTTTGACAACTAGAGAATTTACCACCAAGGAGGTCACTACTAACCTGACAGAATGGAAGAGAAAAAACCTGATTGGAGTGGATGGAAAGAGACAGGGAGTACTGGTAACCACAAATATCATCAACTCTTTTGGAGAACAGCAGTTGAAGAAAGATACTGTCTTACATACAGTAAATTTGTTTTTAAAGATGGGAGATATTTCAGCACATCTATATGTTGATGGAGCCCTGGTGGCACAGTTAAGAGCGGGGCTGCTAACCAAAAGGTTGGCAGTTGGAATCCACCAAACACTCCCTGGAAACCCTATGTGTAGGAATTCACTCAGGGGCATAGGACTGTTACATGCTGATAGGATAATCCAGGAGAAATGGCAAGCACTGACAACTGCAGATCGTTTGCAGGACAATGGAGATAAATTCTGAAGCAATACAATATCCTTGACAGGAGAAGGGCAAAAGTGTAAGCAACTGGCCATACAGAAGGAAAGACAGAGTAGCAGCACAAATGCAAGTAGGCTGGCAGATGTGATGATGGAGCATGTTAACAGTTTTCTTCTGATTGCTTTCGTTATTAATATACAGGAAACAAGGTCATTAGCTGAAAAAGAAAAAGAAAAAAGAGGTGCCAGAGATTTGAGAAGGGAGATGTAAAATAGTCATTCAGGGGAGTGAGAGAGTGTTTCAACCAGGGAAATGTACTAGGATTAGAGGACTGTGGCATCACTAAGGGCCCTCTTGAGATCAAGAATTTATAGACTAAGATCTACAGGGTTGTGTACTTTCCTCAAGGCATGCTAACTGCCTGGGTGTGGGCTGGAATAGATAGAGAACTGGATAAACCAGAGTTGGAGGTTTCGCTTGGTGAGTACAAAGAAGGCAGGAGAGCTTCAGTGGAAATAAAGGTGTATGCAAGGGTGAAATTAGAGGAACTGAGGGTATGTGCAAGAGAGAAATCATAACGGTGGAGCATGGAGTAACAGCAGGGTAAATATTCAAATGAGGACATGGGGGAGGGGGACCTAGGACAGTAAAAAAGTTGGTACCAACAATGGACTGTAGGTCCCGAACAGACTGCCATACTGCTGGAGTAGGGGTACTTGACAGCAAGGAGCCGGAAAGATAGATGTTGAGGCCCCAGTGTGATACTGGAAACTGCACCTGATGAAGTAATCTCAACACAGTATGGGCAGGTCTGGTTAAAATGTTGTGCTGTTAGCTGCTATCAAGTTGGCTCCTGACTCATGGTGACACCATGCACAATAGAACAAAATGCTGCCCAGTCCTGTACCATCCCCAAGGTGGTGGGGTTGCAGATAGGACCGATGTATCCATAGGGTATTTACTGACTGATTTTCAGAAGTAGATTGCCAGGCCTTTCTTCCTAGTCCATCTTAGTCTGGAAGCTCTGCTGAAACCTGTTCAGCATCATGACAACACGCAAGCCTCCAGTGACAGACAGGTGGTCACTGAGCATGAGGTGCACTGGATGGGATTCAAACACAGGTCTCCCCCATGGAAGGCGAGAATTCTACCACCGAGCACTCACTGCCCCCTAAAATGTTATACAACTACTTTAAGATTAAAACACAACGTCTTGCTGGGCAAAATGAGTCTGCAGAAGAGGGAACCAGGAAGGCCAGGGGACTGGAGCTGGAAGAGAACTGTGTCACAGGAATCACACAGCTGGAGGTTCCCAGCCATGGAATCTCCAAGAAAATCATTCCCAGCACTCCTGGAAAGTCAGTTTTGAACAACCTACACAACTCAGAAGGCACCAATGCCAAATCACACAACAGAACAAGCCACATTAGAACAGTACCCCACCCCCCTTACCTTCATCCCCAGTAAGCTGGACCCTAGACAGGTGAGGACAGCATATTAGAGAGGAGCTGGCAAAGTAAAAAGAGAAGCCTACTAGGTCTCATGCTCCAAAACAGGCTTCTAGGTCTGAAGTAGCTCTGACCTAGGGAAGGGAAGTTCTAAATTGTGTAAGTTTGGACACTGGTTACTATACTGAACTAAACCTTCTAATGGCTAAAATAAGAGTATTTTAGTGTCAAGTAACCAGAAGACATTTTATTACCTAAAAGTGACTGAAACACTGCCTGATCTTCCTAAGAGCTCAGCCAGAGGCAGGAAAGACATAATTTATAGGAAGAGTTTGAAGGCACAGAGATAAAGAAGAAAGCTGTTTTCTGCTCAAACGTTAACAAGTCCCATCCAATCAACATACCAATTACACAAATATCCATAAGTTCCCACTATACATAAGATGCAAAATACACACAATGCTGGATGTAGTAAAAATTCATTTTGCTTTACTAAGCAAAAAGTGAAAGTAGATTAAGTCAAATAAAACAAAAATGATCTTATGCTTTAGTACGAGATGTTTATAAAAATTCAATCATGAAGATTTCATAAGACATCTTAGTATGAATTTCTAAGTGGGTAAGCAACAAAATAAAAATACCAATGTTCATCATTTTTAGTCATTTTCGAAGGCATCTAGATTTAACATGGAGTTAGCTGTCTAATGTTTTCTAGACAAAAGACCGAGTTTGTTTTGTAATAATCCATTTTGACTACAATACATTTACAGGTATTTTACAGTGTCATGATAAAGACAACTTATTACCAAGTCTTTTTTGGCATTTCAGTTTAGGAACTCCCTTTGGATGCGGGGGTGGGGATGGGGGTGGGGGTGGGGTCCTCAGGGCAGTTTCAGCCGAATTCAGTTCTGTTCATTATTTGTGTTATAGAAAGGTTCAAGTATACTTAAGCTTTGAACTGAGGCAGCAAGATGGATAAAGTTAATTATTAATAAACTAAATTCCAAGTTCCTCCAGGTAGTATAAAAGAAAAAAAAAATCAGAAAAATACCCTCAACTAACTAGCAAGTAAGTATTAAGGATAAGCAGGTGTTTCATTCAGTTTTTCTCAAGGATGCAGAGGATACCCATTAGTGCCCTCTTTTGAGACAGATCTGAAACATTACTAGCATTTAACATTCGGTAAAATGTTAAAATATTTCTCTCATGAGAACTGAAATTAAGAACACTCTAATAGATCAAAACCAATATGTACTTATTTGCAACTGTGAGAAAAATCCTACAGTCTTAACAAAATATTCCAGGTTCATCCTAAAGCAAATAAGAAACCAAAACACTTTCAAGATAAAAAGAAAACTGAGACATAAAAACATACATCATAGCAACCTATCCTACAAAATAAATGCAAAAAGATTGTAAAGCACTTTAGAAATTTTTTAGACAAATTTTAATTGATAAACCCTCACAATCCACACAGGCAAATTATGGGCACAGCTGCAATATGCATATCAGCATCATTCTTAATCCCTTTATTAATTACATTTGATAAAAGAAACATTTTCTAAATCATTCTAAAAGGTCTTACCAAAAAATGACCCCCGAACACATACACACACACACACAACCCCAACGAAATGGGAGAAAATGACAATATTTCAAATATCTCAACAATTAAAAAATGGGTTAATTCTGGAATTTATTTAGCCTCAAATATTATGAACTACTTCAAGGTAGAACAAATACAGTACTTTGAAAAGAGTTACAGTTTATTTTTAAGGTATAAAAAATAATCATTATGGGTTTTTATTTCTCGGAAAAATTATTTTAACATGTGTCAATGTTGTTGATTGTCAAGAATTGCGATGAAGTTCTTATCAAAGTCAAATACGCCAAGCACTTTTTATTGAACATATCATGGCTTGCTTACACTGTTCTTTATCATGACTATTATCATTTGTTGTTGTTATTAGTTGCCTTGGAGTCGATTCTGACCCCTACTTATTAATGGGTAAACACCAGACTAACATCAACGTGAGACTGTCAGTATATTCTCAAGTAACCCTTCCTACAGGAAGTATACATTTAAAGAAAAACTATTACAACTCTCTACCACTAAAATTTGGAGGGTTACTTTCCTTATGATTCCTAGGAACAACAGCCATCAAAAGCTAACTCTAAAAGCTGAAAGTTCTATTTGAATGTAAACATGATTTTTAACAATGTTTAAAATGTTATGGCATCAATAGGTCAAAGGGGCCCACCTAAACTCAAAAGCCAACTAAAAAAATTATTAATGTACGTAACTTTTAATGATCAAGACTGACTCCAACCCGTTGCGGTCAAGTCGATTTGGACTCATAGTGACCCTACAGGACAGAGTAGAACTGCCCCACAGGGTTTCTATGGAGCAGCTGGTGGATTTGAACTGCCAGCCTTTTGATTAGCAGCCTGAGCTCTTAACTGCTGCACCACCAGGGCTCCAGAGCATATTAACTTGGGCTTCTTGAAAATGCCAAATAAAATAATAAAGGCCCGATGTTGTTGTTGTGTGTTGCTGGTCGATTCTGACTCATAAGTAGCGCAAACAGTTTGTGCACGAGCCCTGGTGGTGCAGTGGTTAACTGATAGGTTGGCAGTTGAAACCCACCTCAAGAGAAAGATGTGGCAATCTGCTTCCATAAACATTACGGCCTTGGAAACCCTAAGAGACAGTTCCACTCTGCCTACAGGGTCACCGTGAGTCAGAATTAACTCGATGGCAACAGGTTTTACCAACCTAAAAAAGTTTGGCAATTCAAACCTACACAGTAGCACCTTGAAAGAAAGGACTGGTGATCTGCTTCCATTAAGATTAAACCCAAAAACCCATTGCCGTCCAGTTGATTCCAACCCATAGCAGCCCCACAGGGCAGAGTAGAACTGCCCTATAGGGTTTCCAAGGCTATAAATCTGAAGCAGACTGCCACATCTTTCTCCTGTGAAGTGGCTGGTGGGTTCCAACTGCTGACCTTCGGTTAGCAGCCGAGTGTTTAACCACTGCGTAACCAGGGCTCCCTTAAGATTCAAAAGAAAAAACCCAAACCCACTGCCGTCAAGTTGATTCTGACTCATAGCAACCCTACAGGACAGAGCAGAAGTGCTCTACAGGGTTTCCAGGGGTTCGAACCACCGACCTGTTGGTTAGCACTGAGTGCTTAGCCACTGTGCCACCAGGGTTCCTCTCCAAGAAAACTTTACCAAGTAGTTCTACTCTGTAACACATGGGGGTCTCCAAGAGCCGGAATCAACTCGACAACAGTGGGTTTTATAATTAATGGTAATATAAAATAAGCATGAGAAATAAGATAGGCAGAGAAGTACATGGAATAACCAGATTAGTATGTTTTACAATGCTCCTAATGTTTTTTTTAACATATATAAATAAGATAAAAACAGGCAATGCAAACTCATATTCAGAATCAATAAATGCAAAACTACAAATCGCATCCTGTTTAAGAGGCAGTTTTATCACAGTTATAATAATAGAGGGAAAATCCAAACATGGGACCACAAACAGCCCTTAACCAATAACCCTTCCCTTTTCAGCACTGTCAAGTCAATACTGTATTTGTTTGTAAATGGTGAATAAAAGGTCAAAAAAAAATTTCTGAAAAGGTGCTTTATTTAAAAACATTTCTTATAGAAAAGGAATCCACTGTTACCCTTTGGGGGCTTTACAAAACAGAAAATGTTACTGCAAAGATTATTTCCACAAAACAGAACGAGAACTACATTACTCTCCAATAAATACAATGTACCAAACAAAGTCTTCTATGAGGAAGGGAGGCATACAAACACCACTAGTTTGTTAAATCTCTTCCTTCATTTTAAAATGTAGATAAATTTTTAATAAACTGACAATATGAAAGTGTAACCCAGTAATTCCCGCCCTATAAAGTTACTTATTAACCTTTAAATAGACTGTTATGGTTCCATACTTCCTGCAGTTCACCCGCCATCTTTCCCAACTTAATAGACGCACTAGGGATATAAAACAGCCCACACTTTCAACACTGATAAGGAAACAACTTCCCAATTGGTTTTTAAAAAGGATAATTGTGTTTCATTCCCCCCTGTATACCTGACATCCAACGCAGGTCCCAGTACATAGTAGGTGCTTACTAAATATCTGCTGAGTAAATGATGAAGTTTAATTATATTAACGCAGTATTTTTTTTTTTAAAGTTTAGAGTTCTCCCTTGCTCTAAAGTAGCTCAGACCATGTCACAGTCCCTCAAAAGCATAAGAACTTCATTATTTATAATGAAAGAGAAAGCTGCGTTTATGGGTCTCAAAAGAACAAAATACAATCAAAGCACCTCTTATCTTCTCCATTCTTTTGAAAGAAAATTAGAAACAAGGCTTACTTTAAAAAAACAGAAAATTTCTACCAACTTGTCTCAGAATGAAAAATTCCACATGTTAAATGTATTTTCTATATTCATAATATTAACAATAACTGGGTATTCATCTACAGTATGTGTTGGGTAAAAACCAAAAACAAGCATATATAACCAACACTATAAGGCGTTTGTCAATGTTTCTTCTTTAACCTGAGTCAAGAGAGTACGTGTCTAAATTTTACTCGAGATGACATCAGCTCTGTCTAATTTTTCAAGATTCATTCATTCATTCAACAAATATTTTATTGAGCATATACTACATACTTGCCAGGCCCTTAATACAAAACATTTAAATTTTGTAAACTGCACATCAGCAAATTCTCCTACAAAAGCTTATTATTTAAAATAATAGCAGCTAAAGAGGAATCCCAATATTGTTTCATGTACCTATGAAGTCAGCCGAATGGGGTTCCTTTTCAGCGATGAATGCGGCATCAGCGAGCCGCTACCTACCACACCCGTTACCAAAAATCACAACTAAAGCAGCAAGCGCTGAGATAAAACAACCTGTAAGAGTAGTAGCAGCTCTTCCGAGGAGGTGGCCAGGGTTTCTCCCCGGGGGCCCCGGAAGAACCGCAGAGAGACCCTCGGACGGAACGCGCCGGGTGCCCCGGGCGAGAGTCGGGGCTCCTGAGCCGGAGGTGGGTCCCCGCCGCTGAGAAACCTTCACCTGGAGAACCCCGGCCCTCCCCGCCCGTTCCTCGCGCCATCCTCTCGACTTCTAGACCTGGAAAGTTGGGGGGGAAGGGGGTCTTCATTTCCATTTTACATCAGACCGGCGGTTGGCTTCCTCAGCCGCCCGCCTGCCGTGAATTTTGAACTGATCATGTAACAATTTCTCAGAAGGAATAGAAGAAGAACCAAACGCAGGGTCCTCCGGAATGAGGACCTCGCCCAGACCTGAAAATGGAGCCGCAGGCTGAGCCCGGAGCCCGCAGCGTTGGGCAGGCAGGGCCGGGCCGCGCTCGCCGGGGAGCCCTCGGGGGCGGAGAATCGGGGCGACCGACCCCAGCCCCAGGGGCCGCGGCGGCGAGGCTAGGGGGCCGGCGCTCCA
>NW_004444063.1:7762929-7825474 GCF_000243295.1 Trichechus manatus latirostris
CTCCGCGCCGGCCCCGCCCCTGGCCCCGCCCCGAAGACGGGCGTGCTGACCGCGGACCCCGCCTGGGACCCCTGCGACGCGCAGCCCTCTCCGGCTGCGCCGACTAGGAAGCCGTTTCTGAAGTGCCCTGAGGGCCCAGAACCGGGGCTGGAGACCGCGCGGGAAGGGACGCGCCGGGAAGATGGCGACCAGGGCTAGGCGGGAGCGCGCGGGAGCCCCTCCCCAACCCCGGCCGGGCCGCGGGCTGCCGGCGAGCGTCTCCGCCTCGACTACTAGAGCAAGACTGCCGCGGCCCGCGCCCCCTCCCCAGACCGCGCGGAGGGCCTGCGGCTGCGCGCGGCTTGGCGCTCGGACTAGCAGTGAAGAGCGAGGGTCGATCCGGAGCCGTCGGACAAGCGCCTCTCAGTTGGAGTTGGTTGCACTTGAGATCGGTGCACTGAAATCCTCGGACTACAGCTTAATTCTCTCTCAAAATCGTTACATCCATCGTTAACTGGCTTGCAGCCGAGAACATCCACCTGACATTGGCATATAAAACGTCTGAAAATCACTTGTCTGCTGCACCCCTGTGACTCCTTTAGCTTATTTTATATGTTCAGGAAATCAGAAACATATGAGCGTGTCCCGCCAAAATACCTACAAAACTTTATCATGGGATCAAAAGGGTAGGAAAGGACCGCAGTACCACTTAAATAAGTTTTCAAACCTGCAGTACTTTCAATATAGTAACAGTAATGCATGTCTTTCCCCATTCCTGTTAATGGAAAGATACCTTTCTAGTTGCTCAAAAACTTGAAGTCATCCTTGACTCTTCTCATTCTCTCATGTTCACATCCAATCCTGAATCAGGTCAAGAAAGCCTGTTGGTTTTGCCTTCAAAATAAACGCAGAATCAGACCACTTCTCATCGCCTGCATTACTCCCATCATCTCTGGCCTCAATTATTATTCAGTGGCCTCCTAACTGGTCTCCCTACTATTATCTTTGCCCACCATCAACTCATTCTATTGTGAACACAACAGCCAGAATATCTTCTTACAAGGAAAGTCAGCTCATGTCTCATCTAATAAAAATCCTCCAGTGGCTCCCTATTTGATTCAGTGATTTACTGTAAAGCTAAAGTCTTTTAAAATGGCCTACACGGCCCCTGGACTGTCCGTTTCTTTCTACCTGTCTGACTCCACCTCCAAACACTAGTTGTTACTTAAATATGCCAGACAGACTACCACTTAGGGTCTTTGGAAAAAACTATTCTCTGCCCAGAACGTCCTTCCCCCAACGTCACCTTCACTTCCTTCAACTCCTTGCTGAAATCTCACCTTAACAATGATGCTTAGCCTGACCACGATATTTAAAATTACAACCACCTCACTCCACCTCTCAATCCTTCCTGCCTTGCTCTTTTCCTTTTCTCTCCATGGCACTTCACACCTTGCAACAATCATTATAATTTATTTATTTCATGTTTATCTTTCAGTGTCTGTTTCCATCAATAGAGGCAGGGATTTTTGTCTGTTTTCTTCAGCTGATTATCCCCAGTGCCTAAAATAAATGGAGGGAGAGGGGGAAGTCCTCTGAGATAATAAAAAGTTCAAAACAACAAAAATGAACAATTTTTCATTTTAAATTTCTTCTTTGTTCCAATTTCTATCAGTTGACAATAACATCCTTATATTTTAATTTCCGGTTACTCTCAGTATAGTGATAACCATTTACTTGACATTTAACAGTTTTTTTACCAAATGATATCCCAGTATCCTCTTTCACTGAATAGAAATGAGAATAACTGAACAGGAATAATATGATAGACTAGAGGAAGCTTTCTGAGGTGGAGAACCAGAATATAATTACTGAATTTAAAATATGTATTTGTAATCCTCTCTTTGAATTACAAATGTAGTCATCTTGAGTGAATGATTTATCCATAAAGGGTAAAATTAATTATGTAAACATTTTCAATTTTTTTGCGATTTTATTAAAAAATCACATGTGATTGAATACCGTGATAAAATTTCAGTTGCTATAACTATTCATACACCCCTCCTGTCAACAGAAAAAAAAGAAATCAGTTAAGGAGTTAATCCATTCAATTGAAGGATACTTTTTGTATGAGTCTCTGTGCAAAAATATTTACTCAGTATTACTACATGTGTAGCATGGTCTCTTTATATATTTAGTTTTTCCTTTATGATTTGAAAACAATTTAAAGTTACAGATTATCCCTTACAGTTTTTTTTTTTTACAAAATTAAATAAACTGCTTTGATTTGCTTTGAAACAAATTGATAATGTGTTTCGTCAATGTCAAATGTACTTTGTAATTACAATAATACCAAACAATAATTTTTATGGAGCTGTTATTATGATGTGTCTGTACTGTCCTTAAAATTGTTACCAAGTAAAATCTTATCTCAAAGGAAGGACAAGGTAGAAAAAAAGACACTGTTCATAATTCATTCACATAATGTACTTTGAAAATACTGATAAAGGCAAATGCAACTGTTATAAAAGAAACTATTTTGCACATTTACTAATCATGAACAAAAAACAGGATCTCAATAAAATTAACATGGAATCCATAGCAAACGCAAACAACTAACGCCAAAGGACAACAGCAAGCAACTTGTTGGTCTAACCAATTGCTAAGCACTACTTATGAGTTCACATAGGTGCCACACTGGCCTGATTCTGCAATTTTCTATTTAGTTGAATAAAATTTCCTTTAAATTTTTAAAGCAAATGGATTTTTCCTACAATGTTTTTTAATTGCTTTCCAAAATTTGGTAACAGCTATTTCTCACCAACAGGCAAGACTGGTATGGAGTCAGTCTGGAGTTCAAATCCAAACTCTCCTGAATAATTAGCTGGGTAACCATGGGCAAAGTTCTTGATCTTTCTAAACCTAATAGTATCTACTTCCAAGGGTTACTGTGAGAAATCAGTGAAAGAACGCCTGTAAAGTTCTTAGCCCTGGGCCTGGCACATGCTAAGTGCTTGGTAAACGCTATTATCATTACACAAGCATATAATGAAGCTCATTGCCCTACACTTGCAATACTGAGAAAATGGCTCATAAAAGGACCCAAACAGGATAGTTTGAGCTCTACATCAAGATAATATACATTCAATTAAATAAGTTTTGTTTTTTGTTTTTTTTTAAGGGTACTGACATTTCTTCTAAGGAGCCCTGGTGGTGTAGTAGTTAAGCATTCAGCTGCTAACAGAAAGGTTAGTAGTTCGAACCCACCCGAAGGATCCAAGGGAAAAAGACCTTGCCACCTGCTCCCATAAAGATTACAGCCTAGAAAACCCTCTGGGGCAATTCTGCTCTGTCACATGAGGTCTCTATGAGTTGAAAATTGACTCGAGGGCACTTAACAACAACAACAACAAGGACATTTCTTCTACCACCACCATATGCAAGGCAGTGTTCTAGGCAACAAAGGAAGCTTAGAGAAATGAGGCATAGACCTAGACTAGTTTTACAGTTGAAGTATAAGAGACATATATTTAGTGCATAACTGCTTTCAAAGTAGTATGACCATACTTCCTGGGTTGTCAGGGACACTTCTTGTCCTGGCTTTATAGTTATTTGTGCCCCTTTTCATTGCAAGGGGGCCCTGATGACACAGTGGTTAAGAGCTCAGGTGCTAACAAAACGTCGGCAGTTCAAATCCACCAGCTGCTCCTCGGAAACCCTATGGGGCAGTTCTATTCTGTCGTGTAGGTTAATATGAGTTGGAATTGACTCGACAGCAACGGGTTTGATTTTGGTTTCATTGCCAACCGAAACGTTGGCATCTTGAATCCACTCATCGGCACTTCAAAAGAAAGGTCTGGTGATCTATTTGCATAAGATTACAGCCACTGAAAACCCTATGGAGCACAGCTCTACTCTTACACACCTGCGGTTGCCATGAGTCAGAATTGACTCGACAACAGTGGGTTTTGGTTTTTCATTCTCAACAGTGTGCAGGTTTGGATGACAAATTATTTGGAGTGTATAAACTACCAAAAAAAAAAAAAACGAGTTGTTGTCGAGTCGATTGTGACTCATAGCAACCCTATAAGACAGAGTAGAGCTGCCCCATATGGCTTACAAGGAGTGGCTGGTGGATTCGAACTGCCAACCGTTTGGTTAGCAGCCAAATGCTTAACCACTGTGCCACCAGGGCCCCAGTGTGTAAACTAGACCTCTATAAATTGCTTGGAGTCAGGGGCAGATTATCCAATAAGCAAGGTAAGCACGGCCCTACTTGTGCTTACTTATGATTTAGGAGATAATGTTGGAGCCATTATTCCCCATCCTAGAATTGACCCAGCTGGAGGTAGACTCGCAAGGATTCACAAGGATACATTAACTGGGCTCTGGGGTATAAAGACAATAGCTAGGACAATCTTGGAAAATATCTTTTAGGGAAACTTTCACATAAATAAATCATAAAACAGAACACAAAAGTTTCACGCTTATCTTTTCCTATTAGCATTTAGTGAATAGTAAGATTTATTGGACCAGTGAAGACCCTCCTGACCGTCCTTACTGAAACCTGTACCAACGAGTATTAAGAAAGACAATTCAAAATGTAGAATCACGGAGGTTTAGCAGTTTCTAGCCAATCTGTGAAAAGGTGAAGCTTTCAATGGTTTTGCCCATTTGTAATGTTAATCTGTACTGATGACTCTGTAACCTTCCTCAGACGCTGATAGACATGGCTGTGGCAGCACGCTTGTCCATTTTTCCACTCTTGTCTACTTTGTAATATTTCCTTGGACTCGGACAGATATGGCTCTAACAGCATGCTTGTCTGTTTTCCCATTCTTGTCTATTCTGTAGTATTGTTTGGACTTGGGCAGACATGGCTCTGGCAGCATGCTTGTCCATTTTCCCACTTTTGTCTGTTCTGTGATATCTCCTTGGACTTGGGCAGACATGGCTCTGGCAGCATGCTTGTCCCATTTCCCACTTTTGCCTTTTTGAATTAATACCAAATAAAACTTTCTTTTTGCTTTACTAAACTTTGTCATGTTTTTACCCTACAACACTTACTAATCTGTAGTGAACAATTTCACATGGGTTTCATCACATCTGCACAAGTAAGCCTGTGCTTACCTTGCTTACTGGGTCATCCGCCCTGTCAGGGACTGTAAATTTGAAAAGAGGCTTTGATTCTGTAGGAAGGTGCTGTGGAATTGGGAGAGCGACAGATGCAAGCCATACCTAGAAGCACAATCTTTGATGTGGTTAAAAAAATGTGGAATTGTTCACTACAGATGACCTGAAAAGCAAGGTAAGCACTGTGTTTACCTTGCTTATTGGATGATCCACCCCCTGCTTGGGATCCAGAGAAGAAGCCGTCAGTTCTGTGTAAAGATACAGAGACTTAAATTGCTCCTTGAAAGGCGTTCCTTGGTTGGCCAAGCAACCCAAAAGAAAGAGAGGCAGAGGGAAGAAGGTAGGACGTTTGTTTTGTTTTTATTATTCTGAGTCAAAAATTACAAAACTTTACTATATTTACATTTAGAACATTAACTAATAATAAACTTAGTGAATTTCCTGGGCCAATGTCATATGAATTAGTTTTGGAATTTAGTATTTCTTTTCTTGAAGATGTTACAGGGACAGGCCAAGACACAAATGATACAATATGCATTCATTTATTTATACAATAAATATCTATTGAGCACCTATTAAGAATTTAGGTTCCGTTTTCTGTGGGATAGAAAATATTTTAAAAAATTATAAGGCATAGTCAAGCAGCATGAAGTCCAGTGGCAAACACCAAATATCTCAGCTAATTAGCAGTAAGATAATGAGACACGAGACTGGAGGGACCCCGGAAGACATGGCTCCCAGACTCTCTGTTAGCCCAGAACTAAAACCATTCCTGAGGCCAACTCTTCAGACAAAGATTAAACTGGACTATGGGACATAAAATGGTACTCGTGAAGAGTGTGCTTCTTAGCTCAAGTAGATACGTGAGATGGAATGGGCAGCTCCTGTCCGGAGGTGAGATGAGAAGGCAGAGAGGGTCAGGAGCTGGTTGAATGGACATGGGAAATCTGGGGTGGAAAGGAGGAGTGTGCTGTCACATTATAGGGAGAGCAACTAGGGTCACATGTATGTATAAATTTTTGTATGAGAGACTAACTTGAACTGTAAGCTTTCACTTAAAGCGCAACAATTAAAAAAAGAAGATAATGAGACGTGGCATTTGAATTGTGATGTGGGGAGGTTGAGAAAAATCAGGAAACATGTGGTACTTATTGAGGAAAGAGAACACGACCAACTAACAGGAGAGTCCTAATGGGTGGCCTTTCTTATGGCCAAAAGAGGCTGGAAGGGAACCTAAGTCAAACTTTGCTTTACACTTTTACCTCAAACTGACCCTTGCTGCTCATCAAGCCACAGATATTAATTGAATGCCTGCTGTTTGCCAGGTAACATACCAAACACTGTGGGAAAACTCAGTATAAAGCATGGTCTTTGTCCTTAATGAAATGTCACATGGTAACATTTGAATAATTAGACACACTAGCCGTATGAATGCAGTTGAGGAGATCACTGAGGTCTGTACTGCTCGAGAAAGGTTTAAAAGAGGGAGAGGAATTTGAGATGGGTCTCTGGGAAGAAGGCAGTCAGATCAAACTGTGGATTGTACACCTCTGGTGATGTAGAAGATGATTTTATGTAATACACTTCATGAGGGGCAGGGCGGGAAGGACAGGGAAAGCTAAATGGGGTGCATGCAGTTTGCCTAGCTTCAACACATAGCCTGTAATCTAACTGCATTGTAGCCCTTCAGCTTAAAAAAAAAAAAAAAAAAAAAGTTAAGAATTGGAATACAAATGCCTCTGGGGAAACTAGAGAAGAAGAAAGAAGCCTTTTGAGAATCACTTTGCTATGACAGGTTAAACCAGACCAAATCAAACCCATTGCTGTCAAGTTGATTCCGACTCATAAAGACCTTACAGGACAGAGCAGAATTGCCCCACAGAGTTTCCAAGGCTAAATCTTCCTGGAAGCAAACCGCCACATCTTTCTCCCACAAAGCAGCTGGTAGGTTTGGTTAGCAGCCAAGCGTTTTAACCACTCCACCACCGGGGCTCTAGAGACCACCAGTGACTAAAGATTTCTTTGTATTTATTTGTTTTTTTTTTTTTTTTTACACTTAAGTCCTATATGTATGGCACATAATGCAGATTTTCCACATATGGTGGCATATGTATAAGTATATAGTTTGCAAATATATGCATATACATTATATTATATACATACATAATATATACATATATGTATATTCCACATATGTATAAGGTTTCCTTTATACATTTATTGAATTTAAAAAATGTGTCAGCTAAAAGAAATCTAATAAGTAAACAATAGTGGAAAAAATGTGAAGGCTGTGCCTTACAGAAGTATTAGCAAATGCTAAGTTAGATAAAAAGAAAGAGAGTGTAACATTTTAAGGAGCACAAAGCTTAGCGAGCAAAAGTTCAGTAATTAGCACATTAAAGGTGTTTTCCCAGGGAAAGCAGGAACCACTTGATATTTTTTTTTTTTTTTTTTGGCCCATGAGATTGGCCACCTGTTTTTTAATTAATTGATTTATTTTTTATTGTGCTTTAGGTGAAAGTTTACAGCTCAGGTTAGTTTCTTATACAAAAATTTATACACACATTGTTATGTGACCCTAGTTACAGTCCCCACAATGTGACAGCACACTCTGCCTTTCCACCCAGGGTTTCCCCGTATCTATTCAACCTGCTCCTATCCCTCTCTGCCCTCCCATCCTGGCCTCCGGACAGGAGCCATCCATTTAGTCTCATGTATCTACTTGAACTAAGAAGCACACGCTTCATGAGTATTATTTTAGGTTTTATAGTCCAGTCTAATCTTTGTCTGAAGAGTTGGCTTTGGAAATGGTTACAGTTCTGGGTTAACAGAGAGTCTGGGGGCCAGGTCTGCTGGGATTCCTCTAGTCTCAGTCAGACCATTAAGTCTGGTCTTTTTATGTGACTTTGAGTTCTGCACCCTACTTTTCACCTGCTCCGTCAGGGACTCTCTGTTGTGTTCCCTGTCAGGGCAGTCACTGGGAGCTGGGCACCATCTAGTTCTTCTGGTCTCAGGCTGATGAAGTCTCTGGTTTATGTGGCCCTTTCTGTCTCTTGGGCTAATATTTTCCTTGCGTCTTTGGAGTTCTTCATTTTCCTTTGTGGCAGGTGTGTCGGGACCAACTGATGCATCTTAGATAGTCGCTTGCAAGCTTTTAAGACCCCAGACACCGCTCACCAAAGTGGGTTGTGGGACATTTTCCTAATAAACTTTATTATGCCAGTTGACCTAGATGTCCCCCAAAACCATGGTCCCCAGACCCCCGCCCCTGCTACTCTGTCCCTCGAAGTGTTTGGTTGTGTTCAGGAAATTTCTTAGCTTTTGGTTTAGTCCAGTTGTGCTGACTTCCTCTGTATTGTGTGTTGTCCTTCCCTTCACCTAAGATGATTCTTTTCTGCTATCTACTATCTCCCTCCCTTCCCACCCTCAAAACCATCAAAGAATGTTTTCTTTTCTTGAGTTCTTGTAATAGTGGTTTCATACAATATTTGTCCTTTTGCGACTAATTTCACTTAGCATAATGCCTTCCGGATTCATTCATGTTGTGAAATGTTTCACAGATTCATCATTGTTCTTTATCACGTAGTATTCCATTACGTGAATTGTACCATAATTTGTTTATCCATTCATCTGTTGATGGGCACCACAGTTAATTTTGAGCTGAGTCTCGGCATGCAAGAAGGGGGATGAGTGGGGAAAGATGAAGTCCAAAAGGCAGGTAACCAAGAGGAAGAGCAGTCTGTATTGGCGATTCAGACTCAGCATTTGGGCCGCAGTCAGAAGCGAGGCCACTCCTCCCTGTACCTTGAAGAAGCTTGTTGGCCCAGAGGAACCAGCAAAAACAGCCCCAGAGGCCCAGTAGGAAGCCATTCAGCAGGGACCAGTGGGACTCCATCTCTGTGGTTTACCAGGGCTCCAGCAAGAGGGAACACGGAGCCTCCAGCAGCCCCCAAAGTGCCTGCAGATTGGTGCCTGAAAAACATGTGGGACAAAAAGTTGCTATTTCATCCAGCACAGAGCTCTACAAGTTGCTTTCACACACACACACACACACCAAAAAAATAGTGTTACGAGTAAAAAGTGGGAGTAAAGTTGGGACAAAGGGAAGATGGCAAACCAGGATTCTTAGCATCCCATCCCGAACTCCCATCTCCAGCAAGTGTTGCTGCCTGAGTGTGATGCAGCTCTTGGATTTGTCCTCAAATGATTAGCTAAGCTAAATAGCTGGGAGGATTCTGATGCCTTGCTTCCTGCCACGGCCACTGTGGTGGTGTACGTGCCCTATATAATCCCTGGGGCTGTGGTAGGCAGATTCTAAAAATGCCCTTCTCCCCATAATATTTCATGCCCTAATCCTGGGAACCTGTGAATAGGATGAAACATCCTTCCCATGATTATATTATGTTATACAGCACAATGGCTCTTCAGACATGGAGATAACCTGGGTAAGCCTGATCTTATCACACAAACCCTTAAAAGCAAAAAGTTTTCTCCGGCTGGTGGCAGGAGAACTCAGAGAAATTCAAATCATGAAAAGAATTTGACTTCCCATTGCTGGCTTGAAGATGGAGGGGTCGCATGGCAAGGAATACAAGCAGCCTCTAGGAGTTGAGTGTGGTTCCTGGCTGACATCAAGCAAGGAAAAGGGGACTTCAAGGAACTGAACTCTGCCAACAACAAGAACGAGTTTGGAAGGCAATTTTCCCCCTAAAGCCTTCAGATGACACCCTAGTCCAACCAACACCTTCATTTCAGCCTGTAATACCCTGGGCAGAGAACCCAGCCGCACTGTGCTATACTTCTGACCTACACAAACTATGAGCTAACAAATGGGTGTTGTTTCAAGCCACTTAGTTTCTAGTCATTTATTACACAGCAATAGAAAACTCATAATACAGTCACTGTCACTGAATCTTCCCTTCTCTAGGCCAGCTATGGGGTGGTCCTCCAGCCTCAAGAATGTATTCGAATTTCCATTCTACTGTCAGACCACAAAGACAAACAGATCAATTCTCAGGCATTAGTAAACAAGCCTGAGAAATGATGATTATATGGGAAAGTGGAACCATGGGAAAAGATTGGAATTCCTGATAATTTGGCAGGTGGGGACCTATAGGTTATTTTCATTTGGATAAAAAAGGAATGTGACCTTGTTTTGAAGCAATAGGCTGGTGAGACCTCACAATTGTGGGTAGTATTAGAATTTCTTGTAACATTTGGTGACAGTCTCTGAACAGGAAAGACAGTGGGAAAAGAAGTATTCTGTAGTAAAAAGACGACAAGCTTTAGGGTCAGGTGATAAAGAGTTTGTTTTGCAGCTTGCTAGCTTTCTAATCTTGGGGTTGTGTGAAATTTTCTTAACTTCTCTGAGCCCAAGACTACTCATCTTAAAATGAGAATAATAATTATCTAATATGTTTGGGGAGAATTAAATGAAATAGTTCATGTAAAATCCCAATGCCTGCAGCACAGTAGGTTATCAGTAATTTTCCATTATTACAGTGGATTTTTTTCACAACTTCCTTGCAATGGTTTTATAGTAAAAGTAAATGAAATTGTAGCATGTACTAGACCAATTCTATCCTACTGAAATATAATGCCACATATGTAATTTGAAATTTTCTAGTAGCCACATGAAAAAAAGTAAAAAGGAAAATTATTTTAATAATGTATTTTATTTAACCCAATATACCAAAAAAGTCATTTCAATATGTAATCAATATAAAAGTATATTAACATTTTACATTTTTTATACTGTCTTCAAACATTTTTAACAGCTTTACTGAGATATAACTCATATACCACACAATTCAACGGTTTTTAGTGTATTCACAGACGTTGGCGACCATCACCACTGTCAAGTTTAGAACATTGTCGTCAGCTTAAAAAGAAACCTGGAATTTTTTAGCTATCACCTCCCTACTTCCCCATCCCCCTGCCCAGTCCTAATCAACCACTACTCTACTTTCTGTCTCTGTGGATTTCTCTATTCTTGAATTTCATGTTAATGGAATCATATAATTTGTGGGGTTTTGTGGCTGGCTCCCCACATTTAGCATAAGGTCTTAAAGGTTCATCCAAGGTGTAGCATGTATCAGTACTTCATTCCTTTTTACGGCCAAATAACATTCCATCGTACAGCTATACTGCATAAGGCTTCGAAATTTGGTGTGTATTTTCTACATTTACATTTACTGATATTTACATCTCAATTCACACTAACCACATTTCAAGAGCTCAATAGTAACATGTGGCTAGTGACCATAGCATTGGACAGCTCAGTATTAGGCCTTTAAACAAATATTTCAGTAAATGCCTCTTTATCCTTTTTTGGTTCTAAAATAAGCATAAATAGATGATAAATAGATAATTACAGATGTTTGAGAACACACATACACACACACACACCACAACCCAGTGGCACATACCAAATCTAGATGGTGTTTTTAATCAATTCTCGCTTACAGTGAGTTACATTTTATACAGAAGATCAGAGGATAAGTGGCACACGGGTTTCTAATACAAATTCCAAAACATGCCACAAACCAGATCCACATAGCCAAGGTAAAGTAATACTAGACAACCCTGATAGCTAGGTTAAAACAAAGACCTATCTTGCACTAAACAATACACACTGGTTTTTAAGGTAACTTTAGTAAAGGATTATATATTTATTTCCTTTGCTTTTTCCTAAAAGACATAGAATTAACTTTTGGATTCTACACAATCTTGTTTTTTCTTTCTAAACTCAATAACCCCATATAGAAGAATGAAGACTAAAGCAAATTGGAAATGGTGGGAAATAGAAGCAATGTACCACAGCCATATAAGGACTCATTATTTCTGGGTAGAAATGGGACACATCTAAACACATACACGGAGCCCTGGTGGCGCAGTGGTTGGGAGCTGGCTGCTAACCAAAAGGTTGGTAGTTTGACTCCACCAGGCACTCCTTGGAAACCCTATGGGGCAGTTCTACTTTGTCCCAGAGGGTCACTATGAGTCTAAGTTGACCTGACAGCAATGAGTTTGGACCTACTGTGTGTCAGGTCCCATAAAAGGCACTGGGGATTTAGAAATGAAAGTCTCTGCCCTTAAACTATTGGGTGGGGGATGGTGCGAGACAAGGAAAACCCAGAAATACAGTGCTGTTCTGTATTCCTGCAACTCTTCACACCTCATTCTACCTCTCACATCCCTCTGCCTCTGAGGTCTTCCCAGGCTCCCCCTATTTTACTCACAAGCCCCTTGCCTTTGTCTGTGTCTGGCCCTCCATTTAGAACCCTGTCTTGGTCTTGGCCTTGGTCTTGTTCTCAGGCCAGCCTTGATGTGGGATGAGAATCTCATTCTCTGTCCCCTGCCCTGCAGCCACATGCAGACTCTACCCATCCCCTGCTCTGGCTCTAGCTCTAGTCAGGAAGCTGCTGAATCAAGAAGCTGCCACCACAGCTTCCGGCTCCAGCCCTACTCTTGTGCGAAGAGGAAGTTGGGCTCTGTTCGCTAAGTATCATCATAGAAATAGTTTAGGGGGGGATATTTAGCTCAGCCTATAGGGGTCCAGAAAGGGCTCCAAAAGGAGCAGATGCTTGAGAGAAATTATCCATGAAATGAAAGGAAGGATGAGATTTTCTAGGTCTAAAAGAACAAAATGCATAAAACCTGGGAGATGTGGGAGTATGATACCCATAGAGAAGTATAGAATGAGTGTAGGGGTAGGGAAGGGTGCCTATGGGGGTGTAGAGGAAATGAGGTTGAACCTACAGAGATAAATTAGGGCATTTGAAGGAGTCTGACCTTTTATTTAGAAGATGATAAGGAGTCAGGCAGAAAGACAAAATGAGCTAATTATGTTGCTTTAAGAATAAGGTTTACATGGACGTATAATTAATGCATCATACATAACCTTTGGACTTTAAAATATTTTTGCTTCAATTACTTCCTTGATAAGCTCCATGGATCAATCATTCATAAAGGGTAGTGTGTGAAAACTTCAAATGGAATTATAGTACCTGTGTGCTTATTTCACGCTCAGGTACCGGTATTTGCTTTTAATCAATCATTAGTATTTGGGGAGTTGATTTCTTCCCAGTTTATTTTCCATTTGTCAGAATCATTTTTTATTAACTGGGGTTATCTTTTTATGAAGAGTAATTGCACACACATGAGATTCAGTCAGGGTAATATCTGCTAGTCAAGTATTGTCTCCTAGATTATTTTTTTTTCTTTTTTCATTTTTCCCTTCTCTGACACTATAGAATTGCATATTCTACTCTTTTTAAAACTAGATAAAATGCAAATATTAAAAAAAAAAACTAGAACCTTTTAGAAGAGGTTGATGCATTAAAGAAAGAAAATCAATTTATTTTATTTGGTGCTAATATTTTGGCTGTTTGACAAGTTCATGGGAATTTTTTAAAGTCATATGTTTATCTTTGAGCAACTTCTTTATAAAAGCTGAGGAGAAAGATGAAAGTTTTTTGAAAATAGTTGTCTTTAGTAAGAATAATTATGTGCACAGCAATTTGTTGGTTTAGAAAAGAGGAAGGTACTCATAGGGGCTTATTGCAGCTTCCTACTCCAGGCAAGACTTAACCTACTCACATAATCTTGCCCACGAAAGAACAATTTCAGTTCCACTTTCATATTCCATTAACTGATAAATTGTAAATCAATAAAACATATATATGAAATATTAAAATATGCCATTTCTTTGTTAAGAATTTTGATAAGTAGCTGTATTTTCTTGTTCTTCATTCCTTAGCTTTGTTTTTATATAGTTTCATTGCATCTATACATAATATTTAAAAAAAACAAACAAACCCGTTGCCATGGAATAAATTCCGACTCATAGTGACCCTATAGGACGGAGTAGAACTGCCCCATAGGGTTTCCAAGGCTGTAAACTCTACAGAAGCAGACTGCCACATCTTTCTCCCATTGAGTAGCTGGTGGTTTGAACCACAGACCTTTCAGTTAGCAGCCGAGGGCTTTAACCACTGCACCACCAGAGCTACTTCAAGTTAATTTTTAATTCCTGTTTTTATCTTCACAGGCTATCATGCTATATA
The DNA here is from genome assembly GCF_000243295.1 of Trichechus manatus latirostris. NCBI lineage: Eukaryota > Metazoa > Chordata > Mammalia > Sirenia > Trichechidae > Trichechus > Trichechus manatus. The sequence continues at coordinate 7,777,110 of NW_004444063.1, forward strand.
TCATGTGGGACTTAACCTTTTGAACTAACATTATATTGTCAAGATTAATTCATATTTTTAGTGTACTGTAATTTATTTGACTGCCATACCATATTTTCAATGTGAATACATCATAGATTATTCATTCATTCTCCCATTAACGCACATATGAGTTGTTTCCAAGTTTCTACTTTTATGAAAAGTGGGGATATGATCATTATTGTACCTGGTTCCTGTTGTATACGTGCAGGAGTTTCTCTTGGTGTGTACCTAGTAGTGGAATTGCTGGCTCTTTGGGTATATGAATGTTCAATTTGGGTCAATAATTACAAAATATTTTCCAAAGAAATCACCTCAGCTTGCCAATCTGCATTTTCACAAGCAGTGTATGATTCTGTGGACCCACATCCTTTGCAGCACATAGCACAGACTTCTTAAGTTGATGCTATTTGAATGGTGTCTCACTGTGGTCTTTATTTGCATTTCACTGATCAAAAATACTGCTGAACAAACGTTCTTAATTTTAATATAGTCTAAAAGATGTTCACTTACAGTCTAAGAGTTTTAAAGTTTTGTTTTTGATAGTAAAGTCAGCCATCAATTCATCTGGAGTAGATTTTTTTTAATATGGTGTGAAGTTGGGATCCAATTTTATCTTTTTCCAAGTGAATAACCATTTCTTCCTGCTACAGTTATTGAACAGCTCCTCCTTTCCCCACTTATCTGACATGCCATCTTGGTCATATACTAAACTTTCTTGTGTGAGTCTGTTTCTGGGATTTCTATTCTATTCCATTTATCAATTTATAGGTTGTTGCACCAGTCCCACACCGTTTTATTAACTCTAGCTTCATAGTGAATCCTGATAGCTGGTAGGGCAAATCCTCCCCCTTGAGCTTCTTCTAAATCTTTCTAAAGGATTAAAGGACTATTTGGGATTACTTGGTTGTAGAATATTATCTTAATACACTGTTGGATTTGATTTGCTAATATTTTATTTAGTATTTTTGCATACATATTCATGAGTGAAATGAGACTTAAATTTTCCTTTCTAGAAATCCCTTTGTCTGGTTTTGAAATCAAAGTTATGCTGTTCTTGTAGAATGAGTTGAGAAATATTCCCCTTTTTTATTACATGAAAGAATTTGTATGAAATTGAGAAAATCTGTTCTTTGAAAACTCAGTAGAATTAATCCACAAACCAATCTGAGTCTGTGTTTTCTTTTTGAGTTTTTTAAAAGCACAGCTTCAATTTCAAACTTGTTTTTTTCCCTTGTCACATTTTTCTAGAAATTTGTCTATTTCATCTAATTTTAAAAAAATTATTGCCAGAAAGGACATGAACAGAACCTTCACCAAAGAGGACATCCAAGCAGCGAACAAACATATGAAAAGATGTTCACGATCATTAGCCGTTAGAGAGAGGCAAATCAAGACTACAATGAGATATCATATTATTCCAGCTAAAATGGCACTGATTAAAAAACAAATAACAATGTTGGCAAGGATGTGGGGAGATTGGAACCCTTATCCATTGTTGGTGGGACTGTAAAATAGTACAACCACTATGGAAAACAGTATGGCGCTTTCTCAAAACACTACAAATAGAACTACTCTTTGATACAGTAATCCCACTCCTGGGAATATACCCCACAGATCTAAAAACAATGACACGAACAGACATATGCACACCTATGTTCATAGCTGCTTTGTTCACAACAGCAAATAAATGCATACAACCAAAGTGCCCATTAAGGAATGAATGGATAAGCAAATTGTGATAAACACACACTATAGAATACTAAGCAACCGTAAAGAACAATGATGAGTCCTTGAAACATAACATGGAGGGCATAATGCTAAGCGAAATAAGTCAAGTACATAAGAACAAATATTGTATGATCCCTCTTTTATAAGAAAACAAGAATAGATAAATATAGAGAGACCAAAGTTCATTGGTGGTTGGGTGAGAGGGAGGGGCCAGGGAGAGTACTCGTTAGTGACAGGAAAAGTGGCACCAAATGTGGATGTAGTAAGCACAATACAATCAAAGTAAAAATGAGTGTTTGAGCACCTATGGATTGGTATAGGCAAATTGGTATATGGGTAGGTAGAGGTGTGTACATAGGTGAGAAGAGATAGAAGTATCTGTAGGTACATGTAAATACAAATATGTGGGTGCAGGCCCATATATTCACTGAAGACACAAATATGGATACTTCTCAAACATAACCAAACACCTTCTATTGTTGGTTTTCTGAGTTTGAAGGCTTAAGACCATAGTTTCATGGGACAGCCCAGTCAATTGGCAAAATAGAGTTCACAAAAATCATGGTCTGCATCCTAGTGAAGTGAGTGGCATCTGGGGTCTTAAAAGCTTGTGAACAGCCATCTAAGACACTACTACATGTCTTTACTCACCAGGAGCAAAATAGTAAGAAGACAACCAAAAGCTCAGAGAAGAAACAAGTCTACACAAGCCACAACCTCATCTAGCCTGAGACCAGAAGAACTAGATGGTGCCTGGCTACCACCACTGACTGTTCTGACTGGGGTCGCAATAGTTGGTCCCAGATAGAATAGGTGAAAAATATGGAGCAAAACTCAATTTTTTATTTAAGAAAGAAAGAGGAAAAAAAAAAAAAAAAGCCAGACAAACTGGAACAGTAGTGAACAGAGGACTCCCTGAGACTCTTTCTCTGAGACACTCTTTAAACCTAGAACAGAGCCTATCCCTTGAGATCACCTTTTAGCAGAGTAGCACACAAAATTAAGGATATTACCCGTAAGATCAGCGCTCTATTTAAAAACCATCTGAATGAGATCAAAAGGTCAACAATTACCCAAGCTGAGAAGATAAGGAGCAGGGAAACTAGAGTACTGGCGATGGAACAAACAGAACACAGTTAAAGAGAATGTTAACACATCGTGATAAATGTAACTAATGTCACTGAACAATTCATGTGGAAATCGTCAAATGGGAACCTAACTTGCTGTGTTAACTTTCACCAAAAACTCAACAAAAATATTATTTAAAAAAATTATTGCCAGAGACATTGATAGTATTCTCTTGCTATTTTAACTTTACTTATGTCCCCATATGCATTCATAATATTGTTTATTCTCTCACATTATTTTGGTCAGTCTTGTGGAATTTTACTTGTTAGATATTCACAGACCAAACGTATTATCTTTGTTGAGTTCCTCTTTTTGTCTTTGTTGACACAGTTTTGGTAGATCATGGGTCTAAATGTGTCATGCAAAACAATAAATTCTAGCATATAATGTAGGAGACTATCTTCATGACTTTGGGCAGGAAAATATTTTTAGCAGGACACAGTAAGTATGAACTTAAGAAAAATTTCCAGCAGTCTGGAACATGGCATTGGTTTCTTTTTCACACAAACTTACTGAAAACAGTTGGTCCAGGAAGAACTATATTCATACAAAGGGAAAGTTGATAAACTGGACTAAATTAAAATGAAGAATTATTGTCCAGCAAATTATATCACAGTGAAAAGGAAAGCCACAGAGTAAGAGAAGATACTCACAACACTTGGAGCTAATAAAGATTCATATTTTAAATGTAATAAAAACTCCTATAAATTAATAAAAAAGGAATAGAAAATTGGGCTGGAGGCTTGAACAGACATATCATAATTCAGGAAATCCAAATGGTCACTAAATAATGAAAAGACACTCATCCTCATTAGTTATTAGGAAGATGTAAATTAAACTACAGTGAGAAACTACTTAGATTGGTTTCCAAGGGCTGCTGTAACAATATACCACAAACTGAGTTGCTTATAAACCAAAAAAACCAAATCCATTGTCGTTGAGTTGATTCTGACTCATAGTGACCCTATAGGACAATGTAGGACTGTCCCATAGGGTTTCCAAGGAGTGGCTGGTAGATTCGAACTGCCAACCCTTTGGTTAGCAGCCATAGCTCACCATATCCCTCAACCAATGCACCACTCGGGCTCCAAGTTGCTTATAAGAACAGAAATTTAATATCTCACAGTTCTGGAGGCTAGGCATCTGAATTCAGGGGTACTGGCAGGGCCATGTTCTTTCCAAAAGTTCTAGGGGAAGATCTTTTCTTGTCTCTCTGTTTCTGGTAGCCCCAAGTGTTCCTTGGCTTGCAGCTGCAGCATAACTTCATTGTCACATCTCCATTTTCCCTCTGTCTGTCTCTCTGTGTTTCTTCTCTTTTACAGGAAACCACTCAGATTGGATTAGGACCCACCCTATTCCTGTATGACCCCATGTTAACTTAATTGGTAACATCTTCAAATACTCTATTTCCAAACAAGATCACATTCACAGGTACCAGGCGTTAGGACTTCACCATTAATTTTTTGAGGACACAATTCAATTCATGGCACCTCTACACACCTACCAAGATGTCGAAAACGAAATAGACATAAAATACCACGTTTTCATATGTGTTGCTCAAAGGCACACTCATGCTCTGTTGGTAAGAGTATAAACTGATACTACTACTTGGCATTACTTATTTGAGTTGAAGCTGTGAGTACCCCACTCCTAGGTATTCATTCAACAGAAATGTGTCTACTTGTGCATTGGAAAACGTACAAAAATGCACATAACAGCCTTATTCCTACTAGCCAACAAAACTGAAAAAACACAAATAACCATTTGCAGTAGAAAGGACAAATCACTTGTGGTGAAGTGATTTTATGGAATACTGTACAGCAATAAAGGAAAAGATCACTATTAGAAGCAACAACATGAACATATTTTATGGCACAAAATTGAGCAAAAGAAGCTAGATGCAAAGAATATACACTGTGTGATTCCATTCATATACGATTAAGAAAAAGGAAAAGCTAAATTATATTGTTTAGGCATATAGACTCAGGGGTCAGAGGTATAAAGTGACTGCCATGAAAATCAATATAATGATAACCTTCCTAGGGGCAAAAATAGTTGTGATTTAGAAGAGGCACACAGAGGGCTTCTGGTCTGACGATGTTCTATTTCTTGATCTGGGTTCTTGTTATAAAGACGTTCACTATAAAATAATGTATTAAGATATAAATTTATGTTTTACATAATTTTTGTATGTTTGTTAAAGTTCATGATTTTAAAGTTTCAAAGAAAATAATTGAGTCTAAAAAAAGTTGTGACAATATTAATTTCATAAAAAATTAATTTGAGTTGAAAGCATTAAGCATGCTAATGAGGGATATTTTTCATTGATAAAAGGTGATTACAGAAAAGATACAATTCTCTGTCTTAAAGAGGATTCCCAGTAGCCTGGTACATGGTCTTGGTTTCTTCCTCTTCCTCACGTCAACCTTCTGTAAATAGTTGGTCCAAAGAACTCTGTTCATGCCAAGAATCTATATAAAAATGAAATGGAACCAGTACACATCTATATAAAAATACTGCCCCCTACCAAAAAAAAAAAAAAAAGGCAGAAAAAGATATGGCAGGTTGAATATATGTACCAGAAAAATATCATGACAGAGTAGAGAAAATTAGGGGCAAATATGCCACCATGAAAAAGCTTCAGGAGCTAGCATATGATCAAGAACTGATGATACTGAAGGAAGAAGTCCAAGCTGCACTGAAGGCATTGGCGAAAAACAAGGCTCCAGGAATTGACAGAATACAAACTGAGATGTTTCAACAAACAGATGCAGCACTAGAAGTGCTCACTCATCTATGCGAAGAAATTTGGAAGACACCTACCTGGCCAACTGACTGGAAGAGATCTATATTTATGCCCATTCCAAAGAAAGGAGATCCAACAGACTGGGGAAATTATAGAACAGTATCATTTATACCACATGCAAGTAAATTTGTTCCTTCTTCTGGAAGTCCATGATATATTCAATCTTCTTCGCCAACACCATAATTCAAAGGCATCAATTCTTCTTCGGTCTTCCTTATTCATTTTCCAGCTTTCGCATGCATATGAGGTGATTGAAAATACTATGGCTTGGGTCAGGAGCACCTTAGTCCTCAAAGTGACATCTTCGCTTTTTAACATTTTGAAGAGGTTTTTTGCAGCAGATTTCCCGGTGCAATTCATCGTTTGATTTCTTGACAGCTGCTTCCATGAGCGTTAATTGTGGATCCAAGTAAAATGAAATCCTTGACAACTTCAATCTTTTCTCCATTTATCATGATGTTGCTTATTGGTCCAGTTGTGAGGGTTTTTGTTTTCTGTATGTTGAGGTGTAACCCATACTCAAGGCTGTGGTCTTTGACCTTCGTCAGTAAGTGCTTCATATCCACTTTCTTCAAGCAAGGTCGTGCCGTCTGCATATCGCAGGTTGTTAATGAGTCTTCCTCCAATCCTCATGCTGCGTTCTTCTTCATACACTGCAGCTTCTCAGATTGTTTTCTCAGCATACAGACTGAATAAGTATGGTGAAAGGATACAACCCTGATGCACACTTTTCCTGACTTTAAACCATGGAGTATCCCCTCGTTCTGTTTGAATGATTGTCTCTTGGTCTATAACAGCTCTGATTAGAAGTCAGTAAAATAATGTCCTCAGAGAATTCAAAGTCCTCAGGGAAAGAACACGTGGCTCAAGAATTATATGTCCAGTTAAATTTGTAAAAGGTTAAAAGATCTAAGTACATTTCAGAATATAAAAGAACTCAGGGTATATAAACCCCATGAACTCTTCTAGAACAAATTACTAGATAATTTACTTTCAGCCAAATAAAAGATGAATGTAGAAACTATAGCAAAAGGAAACTTTGTGAAATACTGAATTTATTTAACTATGAGAATGGACTAAAATAAAAGTCAGGTTTATGGTTAAAGACCAAAATGTGATTTAGGAAATAATAGTGGAGTTATTCTTCTCTCTCCTTGAGCATAGAGATTGTGACCCGGCTGGAGCTGGGCTCACAAGGACTCAGAAGGACACAGCAACTGGGCCCTGAGGTATAAAGACGATAGCTAAGATAATCCTGGAAAATACCTTTTAGGGAAACTTTCACATAAAGCCCATCAAACACAACACAAAAGACTTTCCACTCTTATATTTTTCTGTTAGCATTTAGCGAATAGAAATTTGTTGGACCAATGAAGACCCTCCTGACTCTCCTTACTGAAACCTGTACCAATGATTGTTAAGAAAGACAATTCAAAATGTAGGATCACAGTTTCTAGCCAATCAGTGAAAAAGTGACGCTTTCAATGATTCTACCCATTTTGTGATGTTACTATATACTGATGGCTGTGTAACTGTTCTTTGGACTCAGGCAGATGTGGCTGTGGCAGCATGCTTGTCTGTTTTCCCATTCTTGCCTATTCTGTAATATTCGTTGGACTCAGGCAGACATGGCTGTGGCAGCATGCTTGTCGGTTTTTCCATTCTTGCCTATTCTATAATGGTCTTTGGACTCGGGCAGACATGGCTGTGGCAGCATGCTTGTCCACTTCCCACTTCTGCCCTTTGAGTATACGCCGAATAAAACTTTCTTTTGCTTTACTAAACTTTATGATGTTTTCCCCCTACAACATTTAATGGTATAGTTGTCAAGGATCTCTAAAGCTAGGAATCCAGTCAACCTCTAGGAGACCTGGACTGTGGAGCAGAAGTTAGCAAAGAAAGGTCCTATCTTCTGGACCCAAGTGTTCCCACTCCATGTCCCCTTGACACCGACAGGGTGAGTGCTCTCAGAAAATGAGCTTTTGCCTATTTTTTGTTGTTCTCTTTCTCACGTTTTCTTAAATTTTGTTCAGCATATTTGTTTGAAAAACTGGTTGTTTGATTAAAGGGAATCTTTCTTAGATTTTTGCTTGATTTGGTTAAGAGTGACATTTAGTAACTCTTTAAGTGAACTGCAGTTTAGGTCTGGATTTGGGCGTTTGAAACATTAAAGAGGCAATTCTATTTTCAAAGAGTTTGAGTCACTATAAGCCACAAAATTCAGGCCTTTTTGTGGCTCAGAGAAAACCTGGAAAATAATGCTCTGCTTTGCCAAATTCGCAGGGAGAGGTGGCAGCTCTTGCCTGTTTTGCCAAAGTCTCAGGCAGAGGTGGCAGTTCCTGACCTGCGTTATGATATTTAAGGGAGAAGTGGTAGTTCTGTACCTGTTTTTTCTGTTGAATTGAGTTGATCTTACCAAAAATTGCTATATACACTTTAAGAAACTAGGATCCCCATATCCTTATTTTGCATGGTATTCTCTGGTGAGTTTATGTGGTCATTCTGTCTCCTTTTGTTCTAAGAGCTTGCTTCTGGTCTAGAGCATTGCGTCTAAGTTTGTCTTATATTAGATTGGTGGCTATGGCTAAGAATTGGTGTTTTTTGTAGGGCTAGTCATGGAACTTCAGTTCTTTCTTCATCCAGAAAAAACTGCATCTTGTGTCAGTCTTATGATTTAGACTTTTAATAGCTACTTGGAGAAACTTTGATATAAATTGGTCTGTTTGAAAGGTATGCTAAGATCTTTATGTTTTATACTATGTCAATCTTAAAAGTGAAACCTTTCTAAGTAACTTAAGCTAGATATTACATGAAATGTGTTTTATTTAAGGAAAAAGGGTACTTTTGTCTTAAAGTACAAGTAGCAGTTCCAGAACAGTAAAAAAGAAATTAGTTATCTTTTGCCCTTCAAAATTCCTAGGTCAATTTAAACATATGTAAACAAATTGGGATGACACCCCCAATCCTAGTCTTGCTAGCCAAGAATTGTTGGATTCATTTACAAAATTGCTAAAGAGTGTTGGTATTTACTGGGGAGATAGCCTTTCAAAATGCCTCCATCAGTTTAAACATATATAAATGTCTTCCATGAGTCAAGAGAGTGAGGACAGGGCAAAATCAGGCCTCCCCAGCTCCCAGTCTTCAAGGCTGTGTAGCTCCGGGGAAGCTTTTGAAAGACCTTTCCAGCTAGGTGGAGACTCTTTTAAGACAAAAGATAAGAAAAATCGCTGCTTTGCTATAGTTATCAGAAACTGGGTAGATCCTAATCATAGTACTGTAAACAAGTTCTCTCTATTATAGGGGAACTCTAAGAGGTCAAACAATAGAAATCACAATGAGACACACCTGAAGTGGCCTGGAAAAATGTTTCCAGCAGTAGCCAGATACTTAAGGTTATATCCATATCTATGATATGGTCAATTGAACAAATACTTTGTGCTTTCCATAGCCAGTTGATAAAATCTTTAAGGGCTAAAATTAGATTGGGAAAAAAAATGAGAAGTAGTAAAAGTTGAATGAAAACTTAGAATGTTTAAACGGACTTTCAACTACAGTTCTGTTTTATGGTATACAGGCTTAAAATAATTCCGAAGACATTTAGGTAACTTATTGATGTTAAATTGAGGTAATAGATATTTGTCATAATTTAAGTTCATATACTTTGTCTTTTTATGCCACAAGAGAAAGGATATCTATATATTTAAGTCTGCTAACGAGTGTGTTCATTTTTGCCATTTAAAGGGATACACTATAAGAGATATGCAACAAAGGCAATGTTTAAGAGGTTTATTGAAAAATCAGTTTATTTAATATGGTCAGGTTTTATCTGTCTGACTAAAGTTTAATGGTTTAATTTATGAGATTTTTAGGAGCTTTAATGTTAAATAGCGTATAGAACAAAGAATTGGATTTCTTGCTGTTAAAATAACACAATTTTTTTGATTTCTGAGTTAAAGGGTTAATTTATCCTTTGCATAATCTGCCTGGAAGACAAAGGTTTGGCCTCTCATTAGAATAAGATTTCTGAGTCTGAATACTAAGCCACATGGCTTTTAGAAAAGAAAGCTAAGGTTTTTACTTTAAGATCTTTGGTTAAATAACTTATTTATTGTTAACTTGGTTGCAACTTTACCTTTTTGAATCTAGCATCATCAATGACAATGGCTTGATTGGGGAATTCACATCATTTACCTATGAAGTTTTTTAAATTACTATTCAGGTATTTAGAAATTTGATAATCTTGGTATATTCTTAATATATCCTGACTATATGGTATTTTGTCTCAGAATTATTATGTATTATATCTGAAGCTCTTTAAGAATACATTTAATGGTTTTATTTAGACATTTTTTTATCTAAAGTTTTTTTAACTGATTTTATTTGGCCTTTACATTAGGCTTGTAATTAATTTCTATCAGGTCTTTCACTATTAAGAATATTATTTTTATAAATTAATCATGGCCAGCCATATTAAGTTTTTTCATCTGCAGATAAGTTTTTACTTTGCTGATTTGCTGAAAAAGTTTGACCAAAATATCTCAACAAAAAGATGGACTACGTTAGACTTGCTAAAAGGACTATGACTAGACTGAATAAAATTTCCAGAACTCCTAGGTGGAAGCTGATGGGTTCATAGACTGTGGCTGATCCAGAATCATGTGGAACAGAAATTAACTACGTAAGACTGAGTAAATGAAAGGAAATTATGGGTTTTATCTGGGAATATTGTTGATGTTTTAAGGTCCTATTTTCTGGATATAAGAAACTATTTTCCTTTCTCCTAAATTATCTAACTGATGGGTTTAGATATTGTAACTTTTTTTTTCCTTTTTTTTATATTTTATTGTACTTTAGGTGAAGGCTTACAGAACAAATAGTTTCTCATGCAACAGTAGTACACATGTTGTTTTATGACATTGGTTAACAACCCCCAACATATTAACCTTCTAACTTCTCAAACTTTTTTTTTTGGTGAAAATACACATAGCCAAAGATACACCATTTCAGATAGATATTGTAACTCTTGAATTAGAAGTTCCTGTTGCTAAACTTAGCAAAGTTGTAAATATAATAACCAGAGAAGTATCTGAAATTTAAGCTATGATTTTACAAAATAGAACAGCATTAGATTTCCTATTAGTTCTCCCAAGAAACAGCTTTGTGCCTTAATAGATAAATGTTGCTGTATTTATATTAATACTCAGTCTGAGGTTTTGCAGAATGTAGTTGCTGTTGAGGCACATGAAGAGGTCACTAATGTTGCTTACGTATAAACAAACATCTCATGAGATTTGTTTCCTTGATTCAAAGATCTTAGGGTCATGGTTTCATTGGTTATTTCAGACTATTGGCCTAATATTATTGTTAGTGTTTCTGTTTTACTTCTTAGTTTGCTGTATGGCACCTGGGATCTTAAAAACCAGATGGTGCCCAATTACTATTTATTGAACATTTTTGATAAAAATTTCCATAATAAGATCATGATCCAAAGGAAAGAATGATGAGAGAGTAGTATGTAATTCTCCTGGAATCCAGATTTCTGGTTTTCATGGAGGTTGAGGCAACCCCCATAGGACATCACCTTTGGGTGTACTTTTGAATTTCAAGCTTTGAGAAAAAAACTGGTTCCTGAAGCCACTTTGAGTCAAACAGTGGTCCAGATAAACCAGTAAGACCATTTTGCTCTGGGCATTGTGCTTTCTTTTTTTGTAGAATTCAGTCTGTTTTAGGAAACTAACTTTAAAGATCAGACTGAGTTATGTTTAGGGTAAATTAGTAATCAGTTTAATCAGTCTTTAAGACAATGTCGTATGAAATACCTGTCTAATGTTTATAATCAAACTGTCACCCTCTTAGGATGCAGAAAATTATGTATCTTAAAGAAACCAGATTCTCAAAGGAGATTGACCTCATGGCTCAGACTCTGCTTTGTCTTAGGTTCCATTTCTGCTTCTGAAAAAGTGACCCATGACTGTTAATAGGTAAACCAAGGAGGGACAGCTTGCCCTCAGAGAGAAGACTTAGTATGTTTTAAACAGACTAACTGAAGACCTCCTACAGGAAAGGTCCATCTTGTATTATCTTGCTAATCATGAATTCTCTAATGGAAGCTTTGTTGTCACATGCAAATTTTTCTATATTTTCTTTTTCTAGACAAACTTTGTGCGCTCCTTGTGGATATATGTTTCTGTGTGGTAGATCCAATACCAACTGATAGTGAATTTATGTGGGCAATCTCTTGTTTAGATTCCTGACAAATGTGTGGGCAATGCACTCTGAGAACTTTAGAATTATCTTTAAGTATTCTCAGTAACAATGCTAGTAAATATTGGAAAGGTAGTGTTAATTTGTTACACGTGTAAAATGAAAGTCAGAAGAAAACTCATTGGTCCAAGACTCAGGATATTGTTGTAGCTTTAATTCCTACTTATCGTATATTTGAAGTAGAGATATCTTTAAGAAATTCGTCAATTGCTATGGGACAAATAACAGATGAGATGGAAGCACAACAGTGATCTTTAACCTCATAAGCCAAGGTGACATGAGATAAGAAAATAGCCTTAGTTTTTTTTATATTAGTGTAGTCTGTGCTATAGCAAATACCTCTTGTTACATTTGGATAAATAACACAGGAGAAGTAGGTTACACACTGTAACACTCGTACAAAAACCAGATTTGTTTGGTTGGTTACCATCAGGAATAAGTACATGGGCTAAATCACTATTGCAAGGAATAGTAATATTCTTAGTCTACATTCTGATAGTATTGGGCATAATAAAATTTATCCTCTATTGTCTTGTACACTTAAAAGGCAAAGAAGGCCTCAGGCTAAAATGTTGATGTACATTGTGTCTGCTCACTCCGACAATACAATTGATGAGAACATCTCTCTCTTACTTGAGATCCTGGTGAAGAACCAGATGGTAACCGGTGGAAAACCAGCACCGTGAGTTTAAAGAGCCTGCAATGGCCGCCATCTAGGAGCTCCACTAAGTCCAGGTATTGATCATCGATGTGTTATCTCCAATCTCTGATCAAAAGAAGGGAATAATTTAGGAAATAATATTGGAGTTATTATTCTCTCTCCTTGAGCATAGAGAATGTGACCTGGCTGGAGCTGGGCTCACAAGGACTCAGAAGGACACAGCAACTGGGCCCTGAGGTATAAAGACAATAGCTAAAATAATCTTGGAAAATATCTTTTAGGGAAACTTTCACATAAAGCCCATCAAACACAACACAAAAGACTTTCCACTCTTACATTTTTCTGTTAGCATTTAGCGAATAGAAATTTGTTGGACCAATGAAGACCCTCCTGACTCTCCTTACTGAAACCTGTACCAATGATTGTTAAGAAAGACAATTCAAAATGTAGGATCACAGTTTCTAGCCAATGTGAAAAGGCTAAGCTTTCAATGGTTTTGCCCATTTGTAATGTTAATATATACTGATGGCTGTGTAACTGTTCTTTGGACTCAGGGAGATGTGGCTGTGGCAGCATGCTTGTCTGTTTTCCCATTCTTGCCTATTCTTAATATTCTTTGGACTCAGGCAGACGTGGCTGTAGAAGCATGCTTGTCCACTTCCCACCTCTTCCCTTTGAGTATATGCCGAATAAAACTTTCTTTTGCTTTACTAAACTTTATGATGTTTTTCCCCTACAACAAATGTAAATGTCATAAATTATGATGTTAAAGTAATTTTATTTCTAACAAAAATTGGGATAGAAAGAAAAAAAATGTGAAGGCTCAAATAATATTGTTAAGAAAATTTATCTGGCATTTGGATTTTTACAAAGTTCTCCAAATGATTCTAATATTCAGCGAAGTTTAGGAACCACTACATAAATAATATAATATACTATTTGTCATGGATTAAATTATGTCCCCCCAAAAATGTGTGTATCAATTTGGCTGGGCCATGATTCCTGGTATTGTGTGACTTTCCTGTATGTTGTAAATCCTGCTTGTATGATGTTAATGAGGGAGGATGGGTGCCAGTTGTGTTAGTAAGGCAGGACTCAATCTACAAGACTGGATTGTGTCCTGAGACAATCTCTTGAGACATGAAAGAGAGAAGCGAGCAGAGAGACAGGGGGACCTCATACCACCAAGAAAGCAGTGCCAGGAGCAGAATGCGTCCTTTAGACCTGGGGTCCCTGCGCAGAGGAGCTCCTAGTCTGGGGGAACACTGATGAGAAGAAGGCTGACAGAGAGAGAAAGCCTTCCCCTGGAGCTGATGCCCTGAATTTGGACTTTTAGCCTACTTTACTGTGAGGAAATAAATTTCTCTTTGTTAAAGTCATCCACTTGTGGTATTTCTGTTGTAGCAGCACTAGATGACTAAGACACTATCTATGGGCATAATAGTAGTCACTCTCTTGTTTAAGCCTCAACGGTCCATGGTACACATACCAAACACTGGTGACTTCTACCAGGCTTGCGGACTGTTAAACTGGGAAATAGCAGTGTGTAACAACCAACCTGCATATTAAATCTTACATAAGAAAATTGTGTACTTTTTTCCCTCTTCTTGATATGATACATTGTTTTAATGTACAGTCTTGGTAAAAACAAGTTGCTCTTGACTATGAATCTGGCCATTGTTATAAAAGTCACCAACAAGGGACACATTGAATAAATCCAGTCAGTGTACCCCTACCCAGAACATCCCTATCAACTAAAGAGGTTGATAAAAGAACAGCAAGCACAGTCCAGATAAAAAATAAATAAATTGAAAACAAACAAAAAACTAAAATAACTCCCTGTAAGCTCTAGTATCCAGAAAACTCAAGAATATTTAGGGTCTCCTCCTAGGGAGGCCCCCAGTCATAAATCTTGTCCTTTCTTTTCTACTCCCATTATTTCCTTATTCCATCCTGGGTTTCCCATCCTTCAATAGCACTTTACAGATTTTTTTCAGTGTAGCATTCTTGCACATCTTTCATTAGATAAATTCCTAGGTATTTTATATATTTTGATGCTATTGTAGCAATTTACAATTTCACTTTTTAACACTGTGGCTAGTATGTAGGATTACAATTAATTTTTGTGTTTTAACATAGTACCAACAACTTGCTAAATTCATTTGTCAATACTAATGATTTCTCAGTAGGTTTTTTTATATTTTCTAAGAACAAAGTATATAAGTTTTATTTCTTCTTTTCTAATTCTTGTACCTTTTATCTCTTTTTTATTTTGTTGTTGTTGATTATATACATAGCAAAACATACACCTATTCAACAGTTTCTACATGTACAATATAGTGACATTGATTACATTCTTCCAGTAGTGCAACCATTCTCATCTTCCTTTTCTGAGTTGTTCCTCCCTCATTAACATAAACTTACTGCCCTCTAAGGTTCCTATCTAATCTTTCGAGTTACTGTTGTCAGTTTGATCCCATTAGACAGTTCTTTATAGTCCCCACATAGATAGTACCAACTTGTCTGTCAGTGTCTGTGGTGGCATGTGTGTTGCTGTGATACTGTAAGCTATGCCACCAGTATTTCAAATACCAGTAGGGTCGCCCATGGTGGACCGGTTTCAGTGGAGTTGACTCCATCCATGTCATTAAGGTTGACTCTACTTTGAGAAGGCAGCTCTTCCCCGTCATATTTTGAGTGCTTTCCAACCTGAGGGGCTCCTCTTCCAGCACTATATCAGACAATGTTCCATTGCTATTCATAAGGTTTTCACTGGTCATTTTTTTTTCAGAAGTAGACAGCCAGGTCCTGATTCTTAGTCTGTCTTAGTCTGGAAGTTCCACTGAAACCTGTCCTGCTTTATTTTTCTCTTTAGCACTAATCTCTGATAAAGAAATAAGAAGTGGCGAGGGTCGATATTTTAAAATGAGGGTCAAAGATTACTTCACCGAGAAGATGATATTTGAGGAAATGATTGGAGAAGAAGAGGGAATTATGAGAATTTTGAGTGTAAGCAGAAAATAATGATTCAGTTGAGAGCAAGAGATTGAAGATAGAAGAGAGAAATGATGGAAGAAGGTCTGTGGAGTGATGAGGGGATGCGTCAGGAGCATAGGCAAAGGGGTTGACACTGTGAAGGGAAAAGACAACGCATTTTCTGAGATCAGAGAAAATGACTTAAAAATAAGTTCAGAGTAAAAGGGCATTGTAAATTGTTGACTTTTATACTAAGTTAAGGTGATATTAGCTAACAAAAACCAAACCCTTTGCTGTCAAGTCCATTCCAACTCATAGCGACCATACAGGACAGGGTAGAGCTGCCCATTGAGTTTTCAAGGCTGTAAGCTTTATGGAAGCAGACTGCCACATCTTTCTCCCATGGAGCAGCTGATGGGTTCAACCACTGATCTCTTGGTTAGAGCCTAGCACTTAACCACTGTGCCAGCAGGGCTCTTCAAGTTGATATTAGCAGTCTTAAATCTTGTATGGCATCTGATGAAGTCTAAAGAAATAGTGGTGACATTACTAAAGAAAATAAAGTTCATAGGATAGAAAAGTAAGAATACCATAACTTTGAGAGCTGAAGTATAGAAGAAAGAAAAATAAGCTTATTTAGAATAGTACATGGAAACACTCAGTGTTTAATGAATTTTGAGTATGACAGCTTATAAAGGAAGTACCATGAAAAATAACAACATGATTTATAATTTTGAGAAAAATATAAAATGTCTGAAGGAAATTCAGGGGATAAAATTTATCTGGCATGCACTAGAATTTTATTTATTGTCAATAAATGCAGGTTTGTTCCAAGTACCCTGGCAATGAAGGCAAAAATAATTACATTATGGAGTATAGTTTTCATTGTTTGAGGTAAAGATGAATACAAAATCATTGATATTGGGACATATTTTTCCAGAACTAAACTTTAGAATAAATTTACCATAAGCCCCTTTATGAATAAGCGACATTGAATAACATAAGAGACAACGTTTACTATGTTTATTAAAAACAGGGAATTGCTATTAAAAACTTTATAAACTAGAGGGGTGACATCAAATCACAGGTAAACAAAAGTCCAGGACACTTGCTTTGTGATAATCTTACAATATTGGAATGTTTATTCTTAGCATTGCTTAAGTTCTGAATAAGATCTGCCTAGAGTTCACAGCAGAAGACTAATCGTTGTGCGTGGTCGTGCCTCAATATATATTAATGCACTTCCCTGAGTGTTTTTACAAGGTCCTAAACTAAATAGGCAGTAAGAATTAGGTGTACAGTTTGAAAGGTAACCATGCAAAATAAATATACAAAGGGAAGTTGGGAGTGGAGAAACCCAACACTGCTGTATTTATGAATAAATGAACAGAATAGAAAAGCAGTTTAGATTCTGAGCTAAGACAGAACACAAAAACTCATAAAAATGATTTGTTAAATTTAGAAAAGTGTTGCATAAAACCTAGAGAAACGTTTAAGATCTATAACTAAACTCAAAAGAGAGAGAAATTCCCAGGTGCCAGAAATGAGAGAGAACTCCTCTCTAGAGTGGGATGTGTATTAACTGATACTAAGGTGAATTACTGGATATAAGGCTGGGGTTTAATAATCACAGGAGAATATAACATACGATCTCAAACCTCTCAAGACAGCGATATGGAGCTGATACATGTTATAAAAGGCAAGGACCCTTGGAAGAATTTCCCCTCTGGGTAGAGGGAGTAGAAAAACTGGTTACTAAATCAGAAGAGTCAAGGAAGCTTGCTCTCCGCAGACCTCGTTTGGGATAGGGAGTCCCCCGCCTCCACTCCAAGAGAAACCAAAACTTAAAGTTAAGCTTCTCCTAGATGTGAAATCTAAATTTATTCTACCCCTATGGTGAGGGAAGCCTGAGCTGACGCATTAATATTGAAACTGGTGCTGGGCCCAGGGAAAATCACCTAGGGTGCCTGGCAGAAGCAAACACAAAACTTCTCTATAGGGATGCTCCCTCAACAATGGTTACATGAATTTTACACTCCAGGTTCACAATCAAAAATGGAAACATACTTTAGGTACACAACACAATAAAAAATGACAATACACATGATATTTGATAATAGTCCACAAAAACACAATAAATAGGAGGATAAGCAACTTCAAGAGCTTGAGTTATAGAAAATATGTCTGCAAAAACAATTACCTTTTAAGTTATTAAAAAGATAAAAGAAAAAACAGAAACCAAAATTGCAGGATAATACATATGAAAAGGTGAATAATTTTGATTAAAAAGATACATATATATATATACATAGATTGTATGATTTATATTATATGTATAATATATAATTTCTAGAAATGAAAAGCTTAGTCATTTGAATTTGAACACTCAATGAACTTATTAAAATACAGATTATACATAACTGAGGAAAGAAGCAGTAAAGCGGAAGATGGAGTTGAGAAAATTAGTCAGAATGCATCATGGAGTGATAAAAGGATGGAAAATATGACTGACAGATTAAAAGACATGAAGAATAAATTGCTGCATCTCACCGCCTCCACCAGACTGAGTCCAGTACAACCAGATGGTGCCTGGTGACCACCACTGACTGCTCTGACAGGGATCACAACAGAGGGTCCCAGACAGAGCTGGAGAAAATGTAGAACAAAATTCTAACTCACAAAAAAAGACCGGACTTACTGGCCTGACAGAGACTGGAGAGTATGACCTCCGGACATCCTTTTAGCTCAGTAATGAAGTCACTCCCAAGGTTCACCCTTCAGCCAAAGATCAGACAGGACCATAAAACAAAATGAGACTAATGGGGCACAACAGTCCAGGGACAAGGACTAGAAGACAGGAGGGGAGAGGAAAGCTGGTAATAGGGAGTCCAAGGTTGAGAAGGGCGAGTGTTGACATGTTGAGGGGTTGTTAACCAATGTCATAAAACAGTATGTATACTAACTGTTTAACGAGAAACTTCATTCTGCAAACTTTCATCTAAAGTACAATAAAAAAAATTAAAAAAAAAAAAAGACATGAAGAATAGACTCAGAGGCCCTATATATGTCTAAAAGTTGTTTCAGAGAGACTAGAGAAAATGCAGGAGAAGCTGTATATGAAAACGTAATGACTTAGAATTTTCCAGAAATGATGGAAGAAATAAATTCCCAAATTACAGAAACAATGCAACTAGAGAAGAATAAATAAAAATAAACCCATCCCTAGTGTCTTAGTTTCCTAGTGCTGCCATAACAAAATACCATACAATGGGTGGCTTTAAAGAACAGAAATGTATTTTCACCCATTTCTGGAGGCTAGAAGTCCAAATCAGAACCTTGGCTATGTTGATTCCTTCCGGGGGCTCTGAGAAAGGAACTTTTCTATGCCTCTCTCCTAGTCTCTGGTGAATGCTGGCAGTTCTTGGTGTTTCTTTGCTCCTTGTACATGCATCTGCTCCATAGTCACATGGTATCTATCTTCCCCCTGTGTGTCACTCCCTTTTGATAAGACATCTCTAAGAAGGAATTAGGACAAGAACCCACCCTACTCCAGTATGTCCTCATTTGACCTAACTGATAACAAAAGAAAAACTCTATTTCCCCAAACAAAGTCACACTCACAGGTAGGAGGGTTAGAACACAGGGCAGTCCATACCACGTTGATACATCACAGTGAGACTACAAAATACCTAAAATAAAAGGAAACTCGTAAAGCAACCTAGAAGACAAGATGGATTCTACAACCACCTCAGGCAAAGAGAAAAATCTGAAACGCAACCTGGCAGAACAATTAAGCTGACAATAGATAAATTAATAGCAATGATAAAAAACAAAAAACCAAAACTGTTGCTGTTGAGTCCATTCTGACCCATGGCAACCCCATAGCAACCATAAAGATCAGAAAACAGAGAATAATACCTTTAAAATGCTGAATGAAAAGAGCTGTCAGAATATAATCTATATCAAGCAAAACTATGATTCAAGAATGAAAGTGAAATAAAGACATTTTCAGAAAAGCAGACTGAGGGAGTCTGCCTCTTACAGACCCTCACAGAAATAACTGTCTTAACAAAAAGAAAATTGAGCTAAGGAAGAATGAAATGCAAGAAGCAATGGGGATCAAAGGACTGGTAAACATATGGGTAAAACTAAATAAGCTTTGGCCTAATAAAACAACAACCAAACCAAACCAAACTCACTGCTGTTAAGTCGATTCCAACTCACAGCAATCCCATACAGTTTCCAAGGCTGTAAATCTCTATGGAAGCCGACTGCCACATCTTTCACCCTCAGAGTCACTGGTGGTTTTGAACCATCGACCTGTCAGTTAGCAATCGATTGCTTTAACCACAGCACCACCAGAGCTCCTTAAATGACAAAAAACAAAACAAAACAAAACAAAAAAAACGTTGTCGTGGAGTCAATTCCGACTCATAGCGATCCAATAGGACAGAGTAGAACTTCCCCCATAGGGTTTTCAAGGAGCAGCTGGTGAATTTGAACTGCCTATCTTTTCATTAGCAGCCAAGCTCTTAACCACTGTGCCACCAGTGATCCCCTTAAATGACAGGTATGATTAATTTGGGTGTTTAAAATAAAGTGATTCCCTTACCCCCTAAAAAAGCAAGTTTTAGTTTGAGAGCTAGATAAGCTGTTCTTAAAGTTTATATGAAAAAATAAGCCTTATTAGTCAGGAAAATTACTAAATAGAAGAGTAATGAGTGGGAACGCCACATATAAGACATTAAAATATGTTATAAAGATATAATAATTAGACTAGTGTAGTATTGGCATGTGAATAAACAGAGAAATCAGTGGAACACAACGGAAAGCCCAGAAATTGTTCTAACATATGTTGGAATTTAGTATATGATAAAAGTAGGTAGAATTTTAAGTCTTGTGGAAAAGATAGATAAAGCAATTAGTGTGTTAGAACAACCGGTAGTTCTCTGGAAAAAAAAATAAATTTAATCTCTATCTACCTCCCACCCCACAACAAAATAAAATCTAGATGGCTCAAGGACTTAAATGTAAAAAATTGAACTATAAAAATACTATAAGATGACACAAAAGTATATTTATAAAAAAATCTTGAAATGGGGAAGTTCTTTCCAAGTATGCAAAAAAACCCAGAAATCATTTAAAAAATTTGATAGATTTATTACATATAAAACCAAAAGTTTATGCAGGGCAAAAAATAAATACCACAAACAAAGCTCAAGGAAAAATGACGCTCTGGGAAAAAATACACGTAGTTCATATGATAAACGTAAGAAAAAAAACAACGATTCTGTAGAAAAATGGATCAGTTCACAGAGAATATCAATGTCTCTTAATCATATGTAAACATATGAAAAGACTTTTGACTTAAGTCATCATAAGAGAAATGCAACTTAAATTGCAATAAGATGCATTCTTTACCTATCTGATTTGCAAACAACAAAAGAGTCTCTAACACACTGTTGGCAAGGGTATGGAGACATTTTTTTTTCTTATATTGCTGGTAAAAATGTATTTGATAACCTTACAAGGTGATCAGATAGGGAAATACTAGTTGCTACTTCAAATAAACCTCTCAATTTCATTTACTTAACATGATAGAAGTGTATTTTTTGCTCATGTAATTGTCCAGTGCAGGATTTCCTAGTGGCAAGAGGAAGGTATAGGGATGGAACTGCGATACTTGAAGTCACTCTGGCCCCTAAGTTGAGATGGTGACTGCCTCCTTCAACAGGTGGATTTCAAAATTGCCCTGAGTATTTACATCCAGCTGGCAAAAGCAGAAGCATGGAGAAGAGTGCATGGAGGTTTTAATGAGGCAGGCTACAGAAGACAATGAAATAGACTGGAGAAGAATTTAAATATACACCCTTTGACACAGCAATTGCACTTTGAGGAATTTATGCTACATGTATATGTACATATGTGCAGAATGAGGTCAATATAAATATATTCATTGTAGTATTATTTTTAGTAGAAAAACATAAATATACATAGTAAGTAATTGGTTAAATATATTGCGATACATTCATATAATGACTATTCTGTTGTTAGGTGCCATCAAGTCGGTTTCAACTCATAACAAGCCTATGTCCAACAAAACCAAACACTGCCTGGTCCTGTGCTATCCTCACAATTGTTGTTATGCTTGAGCCCATTGTTGTAGCCACATTGTCAATCCATCTCATTGAGAGTCTTCCTCTTTTTCACTAACCCTATACTCTACCAAGCACGATGTCCTTCTCCAGGGACTGGTCCCTCCTGATAACATGTCCAAAGTATGGGAGATGAAGTCTCACCATCCTGGCTTCTAAGTAGCATTCTGGTTGTACTTCTTCCAAGACAGATTTGTTCTTTCTTCTGGCAGTCCATGGTATATTCAATATTCTTTGTCAACATCATAATTCAAAGGCATCAACTCTTCTTTGGTCCTCCTTATTCAGTGTCGAGCTTTCACATGCATATATAAGGCATTTGAAATCACCATGTCTTGAGTCAGGTGCACCTTGGTCCTTAAAGTGACATCTTTGCTTTTTTAACACTTTACAGAGGTCTTTTGCAGTAGATTTGCCCGATGCAATGCGTCCTTTGATTTGTTGACTGCTGCTTCCATGGGCGTTGATTGTGGATCCAAGTAAAATGAAATCCTTGACAACTTCAACATTTTCTCCAGTTAATGTTGCTTATAGGTCCAGTTGTGAGGATTTTTGTTTTCTTTGTGTTGAGGTGTAATACATACCTAAGACTGTGGTCTTTGATCTTCATCAATAAGTGCTCCAAGTCCTCTTCACTTTCAGCAAGCAAGGTTGTGTCATCTGCATATCTCAGGCTGTTGAGTCTTCCTCCAATCCTGATGCCCTGTTCTTCATATAGTTCAGCTTCTTGGATTATTTGCTCAGCATACAGATTGAATAGGTATGGTGAAAGCACACAACCCTGAAGCAAACCTTTCCTGATTTTAAACCATGCAGTATCCCCTTGTTCTGTTTGAATGACTGCCTCTTGGTCTATGTACAGGTTCCTTATGAGCACAATTAAGTGTTCTGGAATTCCCATTCTATGCAATCTTACCCATAATTTGTTATGGTCCATGCAGTCGAATGTCTTTGCATAGTCAATAAAACACAGGCAAACATCTTTCTGGTATTCTCTGCTTTCAGCCAGGATCCATCTAACATCAGCAATGATATCCCTGGTTCCACACCCTCTTCTGAATCCAGCTTGAATATCTGGCAGTTCCCTGTCAATGTGCTGCTGCAATGGTTTTTGAATGATCTTCAGCAAAATTTGACTTGTGCGTGATATTAATGATATTGTTTGATAGTTTCCACATTCTGTTGGATCACCTTTCTTTAGAATGGGAACAAATATGGATCTCTTCCAGTTGATTGGTGAGGTGGCTGTCTTCCAAATTTATTGACATAGACGAGTGAGCATCTGGCGCTGCATCCGTTTGTTGAAACATCTCAATTGGTATTTCATCAATTCCAGGAGCCTTGTTTTTCGCCAATGCCTTCAGTACAGCTTGGACTTCTTCCTTCAGCACCATCGCTTCTTGATCATATGCTACCTCCTGAAATGGCTGAACATCAACCAATTCTTTCTGGTACCGTGACTCTGTGTATTCCTTCCATGTTCTTTTGATGCTTCCTGCATCATTCAATATTTTGCCCATAGAATCCTTCAAAATTGCAACTCGAGGCTTGAATTTTTTCTTCAGTTCTTTCAGCTTGAGAAATGCCAACTGAGCGTGTTCTTCCCTTTTGGTTTTCTAAATCCAAGTCTTTGCACATTTCATTATAGTACTTTACTTTGTCTTCTCGACCTGCCTTTGAATTCTTCTGTTCAGCTCTTTTACGTCATCATTTCTTCCTTTTGCATTAGCTACTCTACATTCAAGAGCAACTTTCAGAGTCTCTTCTGACATCTATTTTGGTCTTTTCTTTCTTACCTGTCTTTTTACAGACCTCTTGCTTTCTTCATGTATGATGTTCTTGATGTCATTCCACAACTCATCTGGTCCTCAGTCATTAGTGTTCCATGCATCAAATCTATTTTCAGGATGATCTCTAAACTCAGGTGGGATATACTCAAGATCATACTTTGGCTCTTGTGGACTTGTCCTAATTTTCTTCAACTTCAACTTGAACTTGCATATGTCTGTTATATAGCTATTAAAAAGAAAGAAGAAGCTCTATATGTACTAATACAAAATAATCTGCAAGAATTATTTTTAGATACAAAAACAACATGCAGAAGAGTGTGGGTCATGTGCTACCATTTATATGATAAAGAAAAACGATATGTTCACGCCCTTATATGCTTGTATAATGCATACACTCTCCCTGGATGGATACATAAGAAACTGGTACTAATGGTTGCTTATGGGGAGGGGACCTGGAGGCAAGGGACAGAGATGGGAGGCAACCTTTTCAGTATATACCCTTTTGTAGCTTTCTTTCTTTTTTTTTTTTTTTTTTACTATGTACAGCCTAGTTTGTCATGGATTGAATGAGAAGATGTGTGTATCAATTTGGCTGGGCCATGATTCTTGGTATTGTGTGATTATCCTATATGTTGTAAATCCTGCCTCTATGTTGTTAATGAGGGAGGATGGGCAGCAGTGGTGTTAGTGAGGCAGAACTCAATCTACGAGATTGGATTGTGTCTGGAGGCAATCTCTTGAGATATAAAAGACAGAAGTGAGCAGAGAGACAGGGAGATCTCATACCACCAACAAAGCAGTGCTGGGAGCAGAGCGCGTCCTTTGGATCTGTGTCCCTGCGCAGAGAAGCTCCTAGTCTGGAAGAAGATTGATGAGAAGGCCACAGAGGGAGAAAGCCTTCTCCGGGAGCTGATGCCCTGAATTTGGACTTTTAGCCTACTTTACTGTGAGGAAATAAACTTCTCTTTGTTAAAGCCATCTACTTGTGGTATTTGTGTTACAGCAACACTGGATGACTAAGACATAGTCAAAACATAAAATATTTTAAAACAAATCAAAATATCAGTGAACAATAAAGTGGAAGATTATAGGAGTTAGGCAGAGAGGTAGTGATGAGACTTAGTCAGGAAGAGGATACACATTTTTAAACTTGAGACATTTTAAAGACATGTATTTAAGAAAAAAATTTAAGGTGACCACTAAAAGAATAGATACAAAATCTACAATGCTAAAATAGAATAACAGTAATGAAAAGTCAATTACTTCACTATATAGTCGACATGTACTCAGTTTGGTAAAGAGAGAGATAATACACAATATGGGGGAAGTCAGTACAACATAATCAAGGTAAATGAAGACAATGTATGCAAGACTAAAAGGCAACAACGATAAATACTAATACATATACAATCCTGCAACAACAGTAATAACAAACAATAATGCACAAATGGATACATAGGTAGATATGTAAGCTAAACAAGGGTGGGAGGGGGTATGGAAGTATACCCATCCACATGTATATGTGTACATGCTACAAATATACCCATTTATGCAATAGTGCACACAGGGTACATAGTCATGAAAACTTTTTAGCCATAACCATATACTTCCTGGGACTGAGATGTTGGGTTTGAGGGCTTGAGACCATAGTCTTGGGGGAAATCTAGGTCAATTGGCATATCATAATCCATATAGACAATGTTCTACATCCTACCTTGGTGAGTAGTGACTGGGGTCTTAAAAGCTTGTCAGTGGCCGTCTACGATGTAACAATTGGTCTGTTCCTGTCCAGAGCAAAGAAGAGTGAAGAAAATCAAAGACTCAAGGAAACAATTAGTCCAAAGGCCTAATGGACCACATGAAGCACGGCCTCCAATAGCCTGAGACCAGAAGAACTAGATGGTGCCCATCTACCACTACCGACTCCTGTGACTGGGACCACAATAGTAGGCACCGACAGAGTGGGAGAGAAATGTAGAACAAAATTCAAACTCATAAATAAGATCAGACTTACTGGTCTGATAGAGACTGGTAGAACCCCTGAGACTATAGCCCTTAGACACCCTTCAAACTTGGAACTGAAATCACTCCCAGAGATCACATTACAGCCATACAATAGACAGGACTATAACATAAAATGAACAATAACACCAGTGAGGAATGTACACCTCAGAACAATCAACTATATAAGACCTAAAGTGCAGCATTTGCCCAAAAGAAAAGTTCAGAAGGATGGTAGGGGCAGGAAAGCTCGGTAAATGGACACAGGGAACCTAGGGAGGAAGGGGGGAGAGTGCTGACACATTCAGAAGTTTGCAACCAATGTCCCGAAACAAGCTGTGTATAATTTGTTGTTTGGGAAACTAATTTGCTCTGTAAATACTCACCTAAGTCACAATAAAATGATCAAAACAAAAACAACAACAACAACAACAAAAAGTCAATTACTTCAACAGAAGGCAAAAAAAAAAAAAAGCACAAAATAGGATTCATAGTAATAAATTCAAATATATGAGAAATCAAAATAAGTGTGAACTGATTAAACTCACAAGTAAAAGACAAGATAATCCGGATAGACCCCTTTAGATCAACCAGCCCACCAACCATCAGGCCGTGAGAAAGGTCATGCTAGATTGCACTATCCAGTCCCAACCAAACTGGCCCAGATCAGAAGAAATCATCCAGTCAACTCATAGAAAAGACCATAACAAATAATAAATGTTTGTTATAATTCTGCCCGTGAGCTTTTGAGCTTTTTGTTGTTTTAAAGCCACTATGTGAACGAAAAGGTCAGCAGTTCAAATCCACCAGCCACTCCTTCAAAATTCTATGGGGCAGTTCTATTCTGTCCTACAGAGTCGCTATGGGTCAGAATTGACTCGATGACAATAGGTATGTTTAGGTTTAGGTGTGGAACCGTGGTGGTGCAGTGGTTTAAGTGCTCAGCTGCTAACCGAAAGGTCAATGGATCGAACCCACCAGCTGCTCGGTGGGAGAAAGATGTGGCAGTCTGCTTCAGTAAGGATTTACACCTTGGAAACCCTACAGGGCAGTTCTACTCTGTCCTTACAGGGTCGCTATGAATCAGAATCGACTCGATGGCAATGGGCTTGGCTTTGGTTTTTGGTTATGTTTAGGTGTGGCTTGTTATGCAGCAAAAGCTAACTAAATTGAGATTTTAAACATTATAATACAAAACTTTTTTTCTTTATTGTACATCAGGTGAAGGCTTATAGAACAAATAGTTTCTCATGAAACAGAAGTACACATGTTGTTTTATGGCATTGGTTAACAACCCCACAACATATCAACCCTCTAACTTCTCAACCTTTTTTTTTTTTTTGGTGAAAATACACATAGCCAAAGATACAGCATTTCAAAATTTTCTACATGCACAGTTCAGTGACATTGACTATGCTCTTCCAATTGTGCTGTTATTCTCACTTAAGATGAAGGCTTACAGAACAAAATAGTTTCTCATTTAACAGTTACTACAAATGTTGCCCTATGACAATGGTTAACAATCTCACAACACATCAACAATATCCTTACTCAACCTTGGGTTCCCTATCACCAGCTTCCTTGTCCCCTTCTGCTTTCTGGCCTTGTCACTGGACTCCTGTACCTCGTTAGTCTCATTTGGTTTTACGGGTCTGTCCACTCCCAGGCTGAACAGTGAACCTCGGAGGTAACTTCACCACTGAGCTAAAAGGGTGTCTAGGGGCCATACTCTCGGGGTTTCTCCAGTCTCCTTTAGGCCAGTAAATCTGGTCTTTTTTTTTTGTGAGTTAGAATTATGCTCTACATCCTTCTCCAGCTCTGTCCAGAACCCTCTGTTGTGATCCTGGTCAGAGCAGTCAGTGGTGGTAGCCGGGCACCATCTAGCTATACTGGACTCAGTCCAGTGGAGGCCTTGGTAGCGTGGACAATTAGTCCTTTGGACTAATCTTCCTTGTATCCTGTTCTCTTCATTCTCCCTTGCTCCCAAAGGGATGAGACCAGTGGAGTGTCTTAGATGGCTGCTCACAGGCTTTTAAGACCCCAGACACTACTCACCAAGGTAGAATGTAGAGCATTGTCATTATATATAATACAAAACTTCTAACATTTTATTTTACTAACTTTGAAAACCTTTCAAAAAGACAACTTTCTAGAAAAATATTATAGAAAGTGATTCAAAAAAAAATATGAATGAATGTAAAACCGTTAATCTAAAATATACCTTCATTTAAAGCACCAAGTTTAGAGTTTTATATGAGATTATTTTTTAACCAAACCTTCAAATAACAGCTAATCTTCTGAGGAATTAAGTAGGGAACAGACACAAACTGGTTTAACCATTGTAACTTGGATACAAGACTGCACAAGGACAGCATGGAGAAAAGAAAACTAAAGGTCAATCTTGCTGATAAACATAGACGAAAAAGCCCTCAACAAAATGTTAGCAAACAAAATCTAGCATAATATGTGTATAATAGTAAATATATTCATATGTATGAATATAACTGGACTCAGACATACTAACGATCAGGAAGATGGCACAGAACTGGGCAATATTTCATTTTGTTATACATAAGGTCCCCATGAGTCGGAGTCGACAATAACAACAAAATCTCATTAGATGCAGAAAAAGCAAACATGGTAAAAACTCTCAGAAGACTATGAGTAGACAGAAATTTCCCCAGTCTGAAAAAGGATACTGTGCAGGTTGTCTTTTAGCTGTCAGCTCCATTCCTGCCCTTGCATTTTCTCTTCTCTCTCACAGTGGGCTGAAAGCCTGACAACTACATTTCCCATACTCCCATGCTAGCTGTGGTTTGGTTGAATTCTGCAGTGGGAGACACTGACGGGGATTCAAACAGTGTTAAGGGGAGAGAGGAGCCCTGATGGCACAGTGGTTAAGAGCTATGGCTGTTAACCAAAAGGTTGGTGGTCTGAATTCATGGCTGCTCCTTGGAAACCCTGTGGGGGCAATTCTACTCTGTCCTTTTAGGGTCACTATGAGTCGGAATTGACTCAACAGCAATGGCTTTGGTTTTTGGAAAGGGAGAGAAGCCATTTGCTTCCTTCTTCTGCTTCTGGCTCCAGCAGCAGCAGCAGTTGAAGCAGCAGTGCCCCAACAGCCCAGAAGCATAGCATTCCTGGGTTCTCCGTAACACCACTTTCACTGTTTTGCTCCTTTGCCTTTTCAACAATTTTGTAGTTAGTTCCCTCTGTTAACTTGCCTCTGAAATACCAAAAGTGGTTTCTGTTTTGCTGTCTGGTTAATAACTGATACAGGCTGTGCAACAAACATCATTAAGGATGAAGCATTAGAAGATGCACTTGTGAAGAAAACAATAGGACAAGGATGCCTCCTCTCATTGCTTTCCAGTGCACATTGTTCTGGAAGCCCTAGGTGCCAATAACATAAGCAAAGGAAATGAATTATAAGGAATTAAAAAAAGGCAAAAGAATTGTCATTAGAACAAATAGAACATTTGGCAACACTTGTAGGTACTAGATAAATAAAAATCAACAGCATACTTATAAATAACAGCTGAAGGATTTTATTTCTTAAAAGAAAGAATATTCAAAGGAAAAATGGTGAAAAGATAATCTGTTAAATCTGGGTGGGCTGTACATAGAGGTATTATAATTTTCTCTCTCTCTCTTTTTTTTTTTAATGAAAAGCTACTTTAGGTCAGAGTTCAAGGTTTTCTTTTATTGCGTTTGTTACTCAAAGTAAAAGCAAACAAACAAACAAAAAACCCAATTACATAGTAAATTAAGTTATAGAATGCAGGGGGAAATTGTATAAGGAATTAATAGTCCCTGGGTGGTACAAATGGTTAAGCATTGGATTACTATTTGAAAGGTTGGCAGTTCAAACCCACCCAGACACACCTTGGAAGTAAGGCCTGGCAATCTGCTTCCGAAAGATCACAGCCTTGAAAACCCTAGGGAGCAGCTCTACTCTGTACACATGGGGTCGCCATGAGTCAGAATTGACTCGATGGCAACTAACAACAACAAAAACAAATGTTTAATGATAGAAAAATATTTTTGAGACCAATAACAATAATTTGATAGTATTATATGTCCTTCTTTCCTTTGTGCCACTATTTAGTGAGCTTATTTCATAGTTTGATTTAGAAAAGGTAATTATTTTTTTCTTTTTTTTAAATCATACTTTAGATGAAGGTTTACAGAACAAATAGTTTCTCATTAAACACTTAATACACATATTGCTTTATGACATTGGTTAACAACCCCACGACATGTCAACGCTCTGCCTTCTCAACCTTGGGTTCCCTATTACCAGCTTTCCCTATTATGGGGAATGTTGTGCCCCGTTAGTCTTGTTTTGTTTTATGGGGCTATCTAATCTTTGGCTGAACAGTGAACTTTGGGAGTGACTTCATTAACTGATCTAAAAGAGTGTCCAGAGGCCATACTCTCAGGGTTTCTCCAGTCTCTGTCAGGCCAGTAAGTCTAGTCTTTTTTTTGTGAGTTAGAATTTTGTTCTACATTTTTCTGCAGCTCTGTCCAGGACCCTCTGTTGTGATCTCTGTCAGAGCAATCAGTGGTGGTAGCCAGGCACCATCTAGTTGTACTGGACTCAGTTTGGTGGAGGCCTTGGTAGCTGTGGTCCATTAGTCCTTTGGACTAATCTTTCCCTTGTATCTTGTTTTCTTAATTCTCGCTTGCTCCTGAAGGCGTGAGACCAGTGGAGTATCTTAGATGGCTGCTCACAGGCTTTTAAGACCCCAGACACTACTCACCAAGGTAGAACGTAGAATGTTTTATTTATAAACTGTGTTATGCCAGTTGAGCTAGATGTTCCCCAAGACCATGGTCCCCACAGCCCTCTGCCCAGCAATTCGGTCCCTCAGGAAGTTTGGATGTGTCTATGTAGAAAAGGTAATTATGACTCAATGCAATAGACTATTAGTTTCAGGAATGAGAAAATAGGTCTATACAGGTTGGTTTTGATCCACATAGACTTTAGCACCCTAGGACATCAAGGACTTCAGGACATACTTCTGAAAGAATGTGAGGAGCTAAGGCTGCTGGTGTTTGCACTCTAGGAAAAAATGAGGTATTCTTAATTACTTTTAGAGTCCAGTCTCTTTGCTTGGAGGTAACAGAGCTTTCAAATAACTCAAAGGATATAAATCTCACAGAAGTCAAAGACTGAAGCCACAAAATTCAAATGGACTTCACAGGAACAAGAAAGCCACCAGGGACCACATTGTTCTCTATTTATAGTCTGTGGGGAAGGTTCTTTATACGGTGCTGTAGGTTGGGCAGGCAATAAAAAACATGTCTAATATGGTCATTAGCCATGAAGCTGGTTATATACCCCTAGTAAATGCCCCACTCCTCTATACATTTATTGTAATCTCAGTAAAATAGTAGTTGCCATTGTTAATCCTAAAATTTCCTTTTCCAAACTTCTTTATACCACTTTCAATTCTAGAATTCTGGAGATGGTAAGTTATTCCATATTTGTAAGCCACGGGCTTTCGATAACCCAAGTAAGAAGAACATTGCACTTTTATATTTGGTAAGAGACGTTGCCAAAGAAGACTGAAGTATAAAACTACAAAATAAAATTAAATTCTGTAAATTAATTTTAAATTTTAGTTTTAAAAAACAAATGCACTGAACCTGACATTGAGTCATAAGCTACCGAAGATAGAAGTTAGATTTCGTAACTACAAAGTCCTACTTCTTTACAAGGCTACATCTTATAAAGAAATCTTATTTTAAAATGCCATGATTATTAACGATGAGATGGTGCCCTCTCTGGATTGGCTAGCAGCTGAACTGACAAACTCATCAACCTTCTTTATCCCATATTTCTCCTTAACTCTATATAACTAGACTCATGTCAGTAACCCAGGTAAGCTGGTAATTGTATCTGTCAGGGTTTGATTAGGAAGAAAACAAGTAAGAGTATTCTTTGGTAAGTAGAGGCAGTTCTGGTGTCTCCACTTGGCTTTTCCTACCATAATATCCCTGATTTCAAGAGTCAAGAAACCAACGTGGGCATACTGTGTCAGCTGCTGAATACGTCTATCCCAACTATGGATTCCAGAACTGTAGAAATAACCACAGTGAGCTCAGGAACCCATTGGGCTTGCTGTGAAATAGACCTAAGCCCAAACTCCAATAATCACATAACCTTCATAAGCCCCTCCTCCTACTGGATGACCATGGTGTTGCTTTGGTTCTCTAGGAATTAGTGCCAGTTTAGAGCCAGTCTCCTGTAATCCCCACAAGGTGTGGTTATTCCACCTTTACCAGTGCACAGTCACCCTAGTAAATGACTGCAGGTACCTTTGAGAAACGCTAGGAAGATTTACAGTATAGATTTTAGCTGTGTAGCAGGGTCCTTCCTCAGGGGACCTAGCCTCCCTTTATTTATGGGCTCTGGGTCTGTGAACTGACTCAAGTCTGGAAATTGGTTAAGGGGCCAAAACTCTCTATTATGTGATTCAAATTATACTTCTATTCATCGGATCTAGAGCTTTCCTGCTTATTCAGATCATACTAAATACAAATTATACTAAAGTAAGACTTCAGTAGACTGTTCATCTAATTCAGACCTAAGGACACCACAATCAATTAAGCAACACCAAAGATCTCTCTGCTGCCCATTACATAAACCATAGATTAAGCACTATCTCTTGGCCACTGTAGGATCCCATATCCCTGGTTCCAGGTTTCAGTCAACAATAAAGCAAATTGATAAAGCCACTCTCAGTTTCTTGAGCTAAGGCACTGAATCCAGAATCTCTGCTTCCTGCATCCATGTCAATAAATTTGGCTTGATCCAACATTACATTCCTTCCACCCTGATCCAACACTCTGAGGATTTCATACATATTCCACACATTTCTATTAATATAAATTGGTAATATCTTGCTATTCTTTTGGTGAGTTTGGTTCCTTTGTACCTGATCTCCTAGGGCCTGCTGGGATTTCAGTCTGCTTATACGGTTAGAAAAGTCCCTGGGTAGTGCATACAGTTAATGTGCCTCAGCTACTAACCAAAAGACTGGCGGTTTGGATCCACCCAGAGGCACCTTGGAAGAAAGGCCTGATGATCTACTTCTGAAAAATCAGCCACTGAAAATCCTATGGAGCACAGTTCTACTCTGACACACATGGAGTCGCCATGAGTCAGAGTCGACTTGATGGCAACAGGTACAGGGTTAGAAACAATGACAGTTGGTGGGGATAGGGCCTGAGGAAGTCTCTCTCAGGAGAGACCATTACAAGTTCTTCAGGCAAAGGGAGACTAACCTTCTTACAAGAAAGATGAGCTGCTTCTAATGGCAAAGGAGGCTCAGCAGAAATTAGGGGTCAAGAACTCAACAGCTTCATTGAAATCTACCATAGAATTCCCTTCCAGATTTCAAAGTCTTGCTTCTTTCCAATCAATGCCCTAAATTGGCCAAAAGAGACCCTGAGGGATACTAAATTGAATTTGCATTGTAATTCACTCACCCATAGGATTAGTCCTTTTGTTTGCTTTTCAGAAATCTCTACCTAGCTATACTGCAAGAGATAGAGTTTTCTTTAGGACACTCATAAACATGTTTGTAATCCTGAATGTCCCTAGAATTCCCCGGTTTGTGGGTACAGATAGTTTAATATTTAGGCCAAAGTTCCATTAGTTTGAAAGCTCTCACACACGTAACTGTAAAACCCTGGACCTCCTTTGAGGTTCTCTTGCACTGATATTTCTCTGGGGGTTTTTAGAGAAATGATATACCTGCACACACACAGTTGTGGGAGTAAACCGGATGGTCAGGGTGGGTCTGTTTGAGACGTTTACACTTGAGGGAGGACCTGAAGGAAGAGAGGAAATTAGCAAAGAGGATATCTGGATAAAGAACGTTTTAGGCAGAAGGCATAGCCAGAGCAAAGATCACTAAACAGAAATGTACTTGGGGTAAACAAGTAACAGCAAGGAGGCCTTTGAGTGAGGCAGACAGTAGAAAGAGATAAGGTCAGAGAAGAAATGGGATGCCAGGTTAGGTAGGACCTTGAGCCTTTTGTAAGAGTTTTGGCTTTTACTTTGAATAAAATGGGATATTATTAGAGAATTCTGAACAAATGACATGATCTGTATTACATTTTGAAAGCTCACTCTGGCTGTTGTTTTGAGAATAGACTATGGGTGGGGTGGCAGCAGTAAGAGTAGAGGAAGGGAGATAAGTGAGGAGGTGATTGGGTTAGTCCTGGTGAGAGAAGATGGTGGCTCAGACCAGGGTAGTAAATGTGAGGTGCCAAGAAGTAGTCAGATTCTGGGTATATTTTGAAGGTAGAGCCAACTAAGATCTCCTAAGAGATTGGACGTAAGCTGCGAGCAATAGAGAGGAGTGAAGACTAACTCTAATATTTTTGACCTGACCAAATGGAAGGGTGGGGTTGCCATGAACTAGATGGGGAAGGCATTATGTTTGGGACCTGTTAAGTTTGAGATGCCTGTTAGATATTCGATTGGAGATGCTGAATAGGCAGTTAGATATGTGAGTCAAGTGCTCAAGAGAGAGGTTTAAACTAGAGAGAAATATATGAGAGCTGTCAATTAGAGATACCATTTACAGGCCAAAGAATACATGAGATCATTAGGGAGTGAGCATGGATAGAGAAGAAAATAAGGCCCAGGATTGAGCCTGAGACACACTCACACTAGAAGTTAGG
This sequence comes from Trichechus manatus latirostris, assembly GCF_000243295.1. Taxonomy (NCBI): domain Eukaryota; kingdom Metazoa; phylum Chordata; class Mammalia; order Sirenia; family Trichechidae; genus Trichechus; species Trichechus manatus. Next base: position 7,811,340 of record NW_004444063.1, read on the forward strand.
GAGAAGAGGCAAAGTCAACCAGCAACTGAGAACAAACAGCTAAGGAGGGAAGAGGTAAACCAAGAGGGTATGGTATCCTGAAAGTCAAGTGAAGAAAGTACATCAAGGAGGAGAGACTGATCAATGTTGTCAAACTGCTCATAGGCCGGGTAAGATGAGGACTGAGAATTGGCCATTGGAATTATCAGCATGGAGGTACTTGGTGGCCTTGACAAGAACAGTTTTGGTGGAGTGGTATAAGCAAAAACCATATTAGAGTAGATTCAAGGGAGAAAGGAAAGAAAAAATTGAAGACAGAATGTACCGATGACTTTTTTTTTAAATTGTGCTTTAGGTGAAAATTTACAGCTCAAGTTAATTTATTCTATAAAAATTTATACACATATTGTTATGGGACATTAGTTGCAATCCCTATAATGTGACAGCACACTCCTCCTTTCCACCCTGGGTTTCTTGTGTCCTTTCAACCAGTTCCTGTCCCTTTCTGCCTTCTCATCCTGCCTCTGGACAGGAATTGCCCATTTGGTCTCATGTATCTGCTTGAACTAAGAAGCACACTTTTCACGAGTATTATTTTATGTTTTATAGTTCAGTCTAATCTTTGTCTGAAGAGTGGGCGTTGAGAATGGTTTTATTTCTGGGTTTACAGAGTGTCCAGGGGCCATGGCTTTGGGGATTCCTCCAGTTTCAGTCAGACCATTAAGTCTGGTCTTTTTACTAGAATTTGAGTCCTCCGCCACACTTTCTCCTGCTCTGTGAGGAGCTCTCTGTTGTGTTCCCTGTCAGGGCAGTCATTGATGGTAGACAGGCACCATCTAGTTCTTCTGGTCTCAGGCTGATGAAGTCTCTAGTTTATGTGGTTCTTTCTGTCTCTTGGGCTAATATTTTCCTTGTGTCTTTGGTGTTCTTCACTCTCCTTTGCTCCAAGTGGGTTGGACCAACTGAAGCATCTTAGATGGCTACTTGCAGGTTTTTAAGACCCCAGACACCAGTTACCAAAGTGGGATGCAGAACATTTTCTTAATAAACTTTGTTATACCAATTGACCTAGATGTCCCCCTGAAACCCCGGTCCCCAGACCCCTGCCCCTGCTACTCTGTCCCTCAAATTGTTTGGTTGTGTTCAGGAAACTTCTTAGCTTTTGGTTTAGTCCAGTTGTGCTGACTTTCCCTGTATTATGTGCTGTCCTTCCCCTCACCTAAGATGATTGTTGTCTACTATCTAGTTACTGAATTCCCCTCTCCCTCTCTCCCCCGCCCCATAACCATCAGAGAATGTTTTCTTCTGTGTTTAAACCTTTTCTTGAGTTCTTATAATAGTGGTCTCATACAATATTTGTCCTTTTGCGACTGACTAATTTCACTCAGCATAATGTGAGATGTTTCACAGATTCATCATTGTTCTTTATCGTTGCATAGTATTTCATTGTGTGCATGTACCATAATTTGTTTATCCATTTGTCTGTTGAAGGGCTTCTAGGTTGCTTCCATCTTTTTGCTATTGTGAACAGTGCTACAATGAACATGGGTGTGCAAATATCTATTAGTGTGATAGCTCTTATTTCTCTAGGATATATTCCAAGGAGTGGGATTGCTGGATAGTATAGAACTTCTATTTCTAGCTTTTTAAGGAAGCGCCAGATCGATTTCCAAAGTGATTGTACCATTTTACATTCCCACCAATGGTGCATAAGTGTTCCAGTCTCTCCACAACCTCTCCAACATTTATTATTTTGTGTTTTTTGGATTAGTGCCAGCCTTGTTGGGGTGAGATGGTGTACAGATGACTTTTGAGGAATTTAGTTGTAAAGAAATTGGGCAGTAATCCTACTTTGGTGAGTGGCGCCTGGGGTCTTAAAAGCTAGCGAGCAGCCATTTAAGATGCATTAATTTGCTCCAACCCACCTGGAGTAAAGGAGAATGAAGAATACCAAAGACACAAGGAAAATATTAGCCCAAGAGACAAAAAGGGCCACATAAACCAGAGACTATGTCATCCTGAGACCAGAAGAACTAGATGGTGCCCAGCTACCACCAATGACCGCCCTCACAGGGAACACAACAGAGACTCCCTGATGGAGCAGCAGAAAAGTCGGGTGCAGAACTCAAATTCTAGTAAAAAGACCAGACTTAATGGTTTGACTGAGACTGGAGGAACCCCAGAAAGCATGGCCCCCGGACTCTCTGTCAACCCAGAACTAAAACCATGCCCGAGGCCAACTCTTTAGACAAAGATTAGACTGAACTATGGGAAATAAAATGATACTCGTGATGAGTGTGCTTCTTAGCTCAAGTAGATGCATGAGACTAAATGGGCAGCTCCTGTCCGGAGGTGAGATGAGAAGGCAGAGGGGGTCAGGAGCTGGTTGAATGGACATGGGAAATCTGGGGTGGAAAGGAGGAGTGTGCTGTCACAGTATGTGGAGAGCAGCTAGGGTCACATAACAATGTATGCATAAATTTTTGTATGAGAGACTAACTTGAATTGTAAACTTTCACTTAAGGTACAACAATAAAATTTTTATAAAAAGAAATTGGGCAGTAGATAAGGGGCAAGTGGAGTCAAAAGGAGTTTTTTGTTCATTTTATTAAAGATGGTAGAAAAAAAGCATGCTTGTAGGCTGATGGAAATGAGTTAGTAGAGAGTGAAAAATTAATATGGAAAAGAGAGGAGAAACTACTAGAATGATGGCCTTTATTGACTGAGAGGCAATGTGATCCAGTGCACAAGTGGGGAGACTAGCTTTAAAACGGATAATGAAGTGTTCATCTATAGTAACAAGCCATTTTGGGGGAGTTTCTGTTTTATGAGGAGCCCTGGTGGCACAGTGGTTAAAATGCTCGACTGTTAACAAAAGGCCAGCAGTTCAAACTCACCAGCCACTCTGAGGGAGAAGGTATAGCAGTCTGCTTCCATAAAGATTACAGCTTTGGAAACACAATGGGGCAGTTATACTCTGTCCTTTAGAGTTGTTATAAGTTGAAATGGACTCCACGGTAACATGTTTGGTTTTGGTCTTTTAGTTTTCTATTTTGTGTAGAAAGTTGCATTTTTTAATTTGACTTATAGTATTGGTCATAAGAAAGCAGAGTGTTTGTCAGATCAATGGAAATTCAGCTTCAAAGGCAGCAGTTGTGCCCCGCACAACATACTCCTCAAGCACTCATTCTGCAGAAATATTCTCCATCACGAGAGGGGAGGTCAGGGGGCCCATGACTGAAACACGCCCCAGGCATATCCAGGGCAAGGCCAGAGAAGGGGGTCTTTGTGATGGCCACTGATATTCACTTCCAATTTGAAGATGCTCCAGATTACATTAAAATGTCAGGTGGAAATAGAGAGAAAGAAAAAATCATATTTCAGAGTCAATTGAGTTTCATTTTTTGGACTGGAAAGGAAGAAGAGAGAAGGGGTAGCAAACAATTTTCTATTTTAGGTAAATGAATAGGGTGATGATGAGTCAATTAAATTAGCTAAGAAACAGTGTTAGGAAGGAGAGAAAATAATCTGCTATTTTAAGCAAATGGATGAGGTGATGATTTAATTTCATGAGCTAAGAATCCAGTCAGTGCTTATTGTACCTCTCAGGGCCTGAAGACTGGAATCTAGGACAGACCTGGAAGGTTGGCAGCAAGAAGCAGAATCAAAAGCAAAAACTGGAGCAAGAAGTAGGATCAAAGTAGAAAATGATATTGTCATCTTTATCTGTCTTTCTGAGGGAACAGCTGGGAAGGGTTTGGAGACATTAAGTGCGTCAGCCTCCACCCCGTCACTCCTGTCCTCCTCTGGGCCCCATGTCAGTGTACCTGGCACTCTGTTAAAGAAGCTGCTGAGATAAAACAAACTGGACAAGAAGCAGATAGTGTGCCATCTGATGCCGAAATAAGATTGCTGTGTCCTTGTCTAACAATACACATGCAGTGTATACATGCGTGTGCAAGTGCAGCGGTGTGTGAGTTCATTCTTCTCTTTGTTTGAAATTTCATTTAACAATAGCACTGGTTTCTTTGATTCAACGTCAGTATCAAATAAGGTACGTAATAGCTAACATGTTAAGTGCTTATAATTTGCCAGGCACCGGTCTAAGTGGTATAAATATATTGATTAATTACAGATAGGGACGGCTATTCTGTCTTTACAGATGAGGAAAACGAGGCACTCAGAGGTTAGATAACCTGCTTCTGCATACATAGCTAGTGGAAATGCTGGTAGTCAACCCAGGCCATCTGGTGCCAAAAGCTTGTGCTCCTAACCACTAGGAAATACTCTATTCAGATTCAGGGACTTTTGGGTTGTCAAGAACTCCTTACTGGGCCACATAAACGAGAGACTTCATCAGCCTGAGACCAGAAGAACTAGATGGTGCCTGGCTACCACCAATGACCACCCTGACAGGGAACACAACAGAGAGTCCCTGATGGAGCAGCAGAAAGATGGGGTGCAGAACTCAAATTCTAGTAAGAAGATCAGACTTAATGGTCTGACTGAGACTGGAGGTACCCCGGAAAGCATGGTCCCTGGATTCTCTATCAGCCCAGAACTAAAACAATTTCCGAGGCCAACTCTTATAGACAGGGATTGGACAGGACTGTGGGACATAAAGTGATACTCATGAAGAGTGTGCCTCTTAGTCAAGTAGATACAAGAGACCAAACGGGCAGCTTCTGTCCAGAGGTGAGATGAGAAGGCAGAGAGGGTTAGGAGCTGGTTGAATGGACATGGGGATTCAGGGGCAGAAAGGAGGAGTGTGCTGTTGCAGAATGGGGTGAGCAACTAGGGTCAAATAATCATGTATGTATAAAATTTTGTATGGGAGACTAACCTGAAATGTAAACTTCATTTAAACTACGATAATAAATATATATATATAAAATTAAAGAGAATTCCTTACTGACTTTGTCAAAAATCTGTTTTCTATTTGCATTACGATATCTCATCTCACATTAGCTACTGTCTGATTAATCCAAACAATTTCAGGGAACATTCATCCATGTGAGCGTTACATAATGATGAGTCAGAGCTGTTTGACACGGCAGGGAAGTAATTCCTTATTCACACTACTGATTGTCTAATCACGCTAAAATTATGACTAAAATTCACAATGTTTACTGTGAATATCCACCACACGTCTGTCAGTTTGTTGTACTGTGGGGGCTTGTCTAGTGCTGTGGTGCTGGAAGCTAAACCACCGGTATTTCAAATACCAGAAGGGTCACCCACGGTGGACAAGTTTCAGCGGAGCTGCCACACTAAAACAGGCTAGAAAGTAGGAGTTGGCAGTCTACCCCTGAAAAACTTAGCCAGTGAAAACCTTATGAATAGCAGTGGAACATTGTCTTATATAGTGCCAGAAGATGAGCCCCTCAGGTTGGAAAGTATTCTAAAGACGACTGGGGAAGAGCTGCCTTCTCAAAGTAGAGTCGACCTTAATGACATGGATGGAGTAAAGCTTTTGGGACTTTCATTTGCTGATGTGGCACGACTCAAAATGAGAAGAAACAGCTGCAAACAGCCATTAATAATCAGAAAGTGGAATGTATGAAGTATAAATCTATGAAATTGGAAGTTGTCAAAAATGAAATGGAACGCATAAAGATACGTATCCTAGGCATTAGTTAGCTGAAGTGGACTGGCGTTTGCCATTTTGAATCAGACAGTCATATGGTCTACTATGCCGGGAATGACAAATGGAAGAGGAATGGCACCACATTCATCATCAAAAACAACATTTCAAGATCTGTCCTGAAGTAAAACGCTGTCAGTGACTGCATAATATCCATATGCCTTCAACGAAGACCAGTTAATTTCACTGTGATTCAAATTTATGCACCAACCACTAAGGCCAAAGGAGGAAGAAATTGAAGATTTTTACCAACTTCTGCAGTCTGAAATTGATCAAACATGCAATCAAAATGCATTGATAATTACTGGTGACTGGAATGTGCAGTGAAAGTTGGGAATAAGGAAGAAAGATCAGTAGTTGGAAAATACGGCCTTAGTGATAGAGACGCTGCCAGAGATCGCATGACAGAATTTTGCAAGACCAAGGACTTATTCATTGCAAGTTACCTTTTTCTCAACAACATAAATGACGACTATACACTTGGATCTCACCAGATGGAAAACACAGGAATCAAATCTATTACATCTGTTGGAAAAAGACAATGGAAAAGTTTAATATCATCAGTCAGAACAAGACCAGGGGCCAACCTCAGAACAGGCCATCAGTTTCTCATATGCAAGTTCAAGTTGAAGTTGAAGACAATTAGAACAAGTCCACAAGAGCCAAAGTACGATCTTGAGTATATCCCACCTGAATTGAGTGACCATGTCAAGAATAAATTTGATGCATTGAACACTAAAGATTGAACACCAGACAAGTTGTGGGATGACATTAATGATATCATACATGAAGAAAGCAAAAGGTCGTTAAAAAGATGGGAAAGAAAGAAAAGACCAAAACAGATATTGAAGAGACTCTGAAACTTGCTCCTGAATGTACTGTAGCTAAAGCAAATGGAAGAAATGATGAAGCAAAAGAACTGAACAGAAGATTTCAAAGGGTGGCTCGAGAAGACAAAGCAAAGTACTATAATGAAATATGCAAAGACTTGCAGTTAAAAAACCAAAAGGGAAGAACACGTTCAGCATTTCTCAAGCTGAAAGAGCTGAAGAAAAAATTCAAGCCTCAAGTTGCAATTTTGAAGGATTCTATGGGTAAAATATTAAACAATGCAGGAAGCATCAAAAGAAGATGGAAGGAATACACAGAGTCACTGTACCAGAAAGAATTGGTCGATGTTCAACCATTTCAGGAGGTAGCATATGACCAAGAACTGATAGTATTAAAGGAAGAAGTCCAAGCTGCTCTGAAGGCACTGCTGAAAAGCAAGGCTCCAGGAATTGACGGAATTCCAATTGAGATATTTCAATAAATGGATACAATGCTGGAAGTCCTCACTTGTCTATGCCAAGAAATTTGTAAGACAGCTACCTGGCCAACTGACTGGAAGAGATCCATATTTGTACCCATTCCAAAAAAAGGTGATTCAACAGAATGCAGAAATTATTGAGCAATACCATTAATATCACACACAAGTAAAATTTTGCTGAAGATAATTAAAAAACAATTGCAGCAGGACATTGACAGGGAACTGCCAGAAATTTAAGTTGGATTCAGAAGAGGATGTGGAATGACATTGCTAATGTCGGATGGATCTTGGTTGAAAGCAGAAAATACCAGAAAGATGTTTACCTGTGTTATTTTATTGACTATGCTAAGGCATTCAACTGTGTGGATCATAACAAATTATGGATAACACTGCAAAGAATGGGAATTCCAGAACACTTAATTGTGCTCATGAGGAACCTATACATAGACCAAGAAGTAGTTCACTCAAACAAAACAAGGTGTACGTCAGGGCTGTATCTTTTCACCATATTTATTCAAACTGTATGCTGAGCAAATAATCCGAGAAGCTGGACTATATGATGAAGAATGGGGCATCAGAATTGGAGGAAGACTCATTCACAACCTGTGATATGCAGGTGACACAACCTTGTTTGCTGAAAGTAAAGAGGACTTGAAGCACTTACTGATAAAGATCAAACACTACAGCCTTCAGTATGGATTACACTTCAACATAAAGAAAACAAAAATCATCCCAACTAGACCAATAAGCAACATCATGATAAACGGAGAAAAGATTGAAGTTGTCAAGGATTTCATTTTACTTGGATCCACGATCAACCCATGGAAGCAGTAGTCAAAAAATCAAATGATATATTATTCCATTGGGCAAATCTGCTGCAAAAGACCTCTTCAAAGTTTTGAAAAACAAAGATGTCACTTTGAGGACTAACGTGCACCTGATCCAAGCCATGATATTTTCAATCACCTCATATGCATGTGAAAGCCGGACAATGAATAAAGAAAACTGAAGAAGAATTGATGCCTTTGAATTATGGTGTTGTTGAAGACTATTGAATGGACTTCATGGACTGCTAGAGGAACCAACAAGTCTGTCTTGGAAGAAATACAGCCAGAGTAGCTCCTTGGAAGCAAGGATGGTGACACTTTGGCTCATGTACTTTGGACATGTTATCAGGAGGGACCAGTCATGCTTGGTAAAGTAGAGGGTCAGCAAAAAAGAGGAAGACCCTTGAAGCGATGGATTGACACAGTGACTGCAACAATGGTCTCAAACAGCAATGGTTGTGAAGACGGTGCAGGACCAGGCAGTGTTTCATTCTGTTGTGCATAGGGTCGCTATGAGTTGAAACTGACTCAGTGGCACCTAACAACAACAACTGTGAATATTCTTTAGATAGAGTTTAGTTATTTAAATGATTTCTATTCCATGTATAATGTGAATCAACAGTAATTCATTATGTTCTTCTCAATACCAATACTTAACAATTAATAAAATATTAAATGTACACAATTCACCTGTGGAAAAGAGCTGATAGGAAGTGGGAAGAGGGAGAAAGGAAGATAGGGCTGCAAATGGAGAACGAAAAAGAGAAAAAAGACTTCACTTTTACAAGTAAGTAGGACCATTTCTTCCTCTACTTTAGAAATTGCCTTGAGAGTGAGGGTAAAATAAAACAAAGAAGTCAGAAAATATAAAGCTTTTTCATCTTGTAATAGAAGTAGTCCACGAAAGCTTTGATCCCTTGGAAAAAGAAAGTGGGTATTTTTAGGACTATTGGTTTTTGTTGTTGTCACTGAATGTGCTCACACAAGAAAATATTACATTTTAAAATCTGAGGGGAGGTTCACGTTTCTCACTTCTTTTGGGTTTTGTATAGTGTCTAGTGCTCTGCTTTGCATATTTAAAAAAAAAGTTGTTGTAGAGTCGATCCCAACTCATGGTGACCCCTGTGTGTCAGAGTAGAACTGTGCTCCAAAGGGTTTTCAATGGCTGATTTTTTGGAAGTAGATCACTAGGCCTTTCTTCTGAGGTGCCTCTGGGTGGACTCGAACCTCCAATCTTTCGGTTAGCAGCAGAGCTTGCTAACGGTTTGTACTACCCTGGGACTTTTTGCATATAAAGGAGTGTTAATATTGATCTGTCTGAGAGACAGAATGGATGAGCAGAAAATTTAGAGTCTGAGATGAAGTAGTCCTGGAGATGCTTCGGTCTTGGAGATATACAAACAAGTGTGTATAACTGGGAGATTATAGTGAAATGTGAACAGGCACCCGATGATGCTAGAACTGTGCTAGTAAACAGATCATAGCAAACATTTTACTAAAACATCACCTAACCAATGGCTGATGCTGAGCAAAATTCCACTAAGAGTTCTGCCCTGACTTGCTCTGTGATCTTAAATAACTACCCTCGGTCCTTTTATCTCATTTTGTACATCTATAATAAGATATTCTGTCATGAAGCTATAAAGTTGCATTAGCTAAATGTGCTGTTCCAGATGGAAATAAGTGTTATTTGCTGCTTGCTTAGAAATATTTTCTGAGAAAAAAGTGAAAATTATTTTACAACTGGATTATTCTTAAAACAAATGACATAATTAAATGCAAGCATATGACCAGAGCATTATGCAGTAACAACTTATATTTAAAGAAACTCAATATTTCTAAGTAATTCCTGTATCAATCATTACTCAGCCATAATGATACAAAATATAAAAGACCTGGAGAGATCATGAGCAGAAATAATCACAACCTTATTCAGATAGACACCTACATTACAGTTGCTGTGGCAACCCACAATTTTTATTTTTCTGCATTGTGTGTGTATCAAAGCCACAACCTGATGTTTTCGTAAATGACGTTAGAGCAGCCCAAGTTCCGAGGACAGTAGTTAGTGACCCATCCCACTGAATTGTGTTTTTCAGCCTCACTTGTTCACTAGTGTGGAAGGTAGTAATAAAGCGCTACAATTCCTGGAAAAAATAGTCAGCCTTTATTTTCAGTGTAAAGAGTCAGTATTTTATTCTTCTGAAGAGAAGATTGAGGTACATTCAGAATAAGCAACAAATGTGGCTTATATATGAACTGCTACCAGAGAGCTTCTTAGTGGCAGACTTAGTTAAATGGTAACTAATGATTTTTGAATCTTGAAATATAATAGGATCGTGGACTTAACATTCACTGGTGTAATTCATAACATTATAAACAACAAGAAAAATTTAAAAAAAATATGTATTGTGTCCAAGTCACTATGCCAAGACCACAGGGGCTAACAATCTAACATAAACCATACTTTCCTTTTTAAGTAAACTTTTTAAAAATTGCACTATACTATAACATACATATTTGCAGAAAAGCACATAAATCAGAAGTGTAGAAGGTCAATGAATTTTCACAAAGTGAACATACCTGTGTAACCCCTACTTAGACCAAAAAATAGAACATTGCTAGCACTCTAGTAGCCCCTTGTTCTTTTTTATAATTGTTATCTGCCTTCTCTCAAGTTATCTACTATCCCTACCTACTTCTATGTCATAGTTTTTAATCTTTTAAAAATATAAGCCTTTTAATGAAAGTATAACATATATACAGAAAAGTGACTGAATCATAAGCATACAACCAATTAATTTTTAATAAACTGAACACCCATATAACCAACACCTCGATAAAAAACCAGAAGAACATTACCAGGATCCCAGAAGCCCCCATGTGTCCTCCCTCCAGTCATTTCCCCCAACTCCAAGAGTAACTACTATCCTGATTTTTAACACCATAGTTTCACCTGTTTTGAAGTTTGTGTAAATGAATCACCAAGTATGCATTTCTCTGACCCCAACATTCTGTTTGTGAGATTTATCCATGATGTTGTGTGTAGCAGTTTTTTTTCATTCTCATTGCTATACAGTAGCTCACAGTATGAATATACCACAATTTATTTACTCATTCTCTTGTTTTGGTCATGTAAATTGTTTCCAGTTTAGGCTATTAAAAATAGTAATGCTGTGAACATTTGTCTTTTAGTAAAAATACTTCCATACCTCAGAGTACAAATGCTGGGTAATTGGATATGCATATGTTCAACCTTGGTTGTTGTTGTTAGCTGTAGTTGAGGCAGCTCTGACTCATAACGACCTTACGTATAACAGAATGAAACATTGCCTGGTCCTGCATCATCTTCATGATCTTTGATATGTTTCAGCCCATTGTTTTGGCTATTGTGTCAATCCATCTCATTGAGGGTTTCCCTCGTTTTCACTGACCCTCTACTTTATCAAACATTAAGTTGTTGTACCAATTTACATTCTTGTTAGCAGCATATAGAAGTTCCAGATGCAACCCATCTTTGCCAACACTTGGTGTTATCTGTCATTTACATTTTAGTCATTCTGATAGGCATGCAGTGATACTGCATTGCAGTTTATTTTGCATTTCCATGATAGCTAACAAAGTTGAACACTTCTTTACAGGTTTATTGGCCAATTAGATAGTCCCTTTTGTGAGGTGTTTTTTCAAGTCTTACGCCCATTTTTCTAATGTATGTCTTTTGTATATTGATTTGTAGGAATTCTTCATATATTCTGGATGTGACTCACATATATGTGTTGCAAATATTTTCTCCTACTCTGTAGCTTGTCTATTTACTTTCTTAATGGTGTCTTCTGGCAAACAGAAAATCTTAACTTTAATGTAGCCCAATTAATCTATTTTTTCCTCGATGGTTAACGTTTTTTTTCTTTTTTTATCCTATTTAAGAAAACTTTGCTCACTCCAAGGTCATGAAGATATTCTTCTATGTTTTCCTTAAAAGCTTTATTGTTTTATTTCTCATATTTAGATCTGCATGTCATTCAGAATAGATTCTTGAGTATAGTATGAGCTATGATCCATAATTTATTTTTCCACATTGATGCTCTATTGACTCAGCACCATTTATTTAAAAGAATACATTTCTAAATTACATTTTTGAGATAAACCTACATGAGAAGGCATACTCAGAAAATATGTCTCTAGAGCAGAATCATATGTATAATTATGTGATAAATGTTCTAGATTGCCAATACAGATAGTATAAAAAAATTAATTTCTTTCGTTTCTAAACCAGGGGTTAGCAAACTATTTTCTGTAAACGGGCAGATAGTAAATACTTTAGGCATTGTAGGCCATATGGTTTCTGTCACAACTACTCAACTCTGGGGCTATATCAAGAAAGCAATCATAGACAATATGCAGCCGAATGAACAAGGCTGTGTTCCACTCAAACTTTATTTACAAAAACAAGTGGAGGAAAATGTATTAGAATGTCTTTATGACTTTGAAGTATAAAAGAATTTTTTTAATTGTTGTAGTTTAAATGAAGTTTACATTTCAAGTTAGTCTCCCATACAAAATTTTATACATACATTGTTATCTGACCCTAGTTGCTCACCCCATTCTGCGACAGCACACTCCTCCTTTCCACCCCTGATTCCCCATGTCCATTCAACCAGCTCCTAACCCTCTCTGCCTTCTCATCTCACCTCTAGACAGAAGCTGGCCTTTTGGTCTCTTGTATCTACTTGACTAAGAGGCACACTCTTCACGAGTATCACTATATGTCCCACAGTCCAGTCCAATCCCTGTCTGAAGAGTTGGCCTTGGAAATTGTTTTAGTTTTGGGTGACAGAGAATCCAGGGGCCGTGCTTTCTGGGGTACCTCCAGTCTCAGTCAGACCATTAAGTCTGATCTTCTTACTAGAATTTGAGTTCTGCACCCCATCTTTCTGCTGCTCCATCAGGGACTCTCTGTTGTGTTCCCTGTCAGAGAGGTCATTGGTGGTAGCCAGGCACCATCTAGTTCTTCTGGTCTCAGGCTGATGAAGTCTCTAGTTTATGTGGCCCTTTCTGTCTCTTAGGCTAATACTTTCCTTGTGTCTTTGGTGTTCTTCATTCTCCTTTGCTCCAGGTGGTTTGGACCAATTGATGTATTTTAGATGGCCGCTCGCTAGCTTTTAAGACCTCAGACACCACTCACCAAAGTGGGATGCAGAACATTTTCTTAATAAACTTTGTTATGCCAATTGACCTAGATGCCCCCTGAAATCATGGTTCCCAGACCCCCGCCCCTGCTACTCTGTCCCTCGAAGTGTTTGGTTGTATTCAGGAAACTTCTTAGCTTTTGGTTTAGTCCAGTTGTGCTGACTTCCCCTGTATTGTGTGCTGTCCTTCCCTTCACCTAAGATAATTCTTATCTAGTATTTGGTCAGTGACTAACCCTCTCCCTCCCTCCCCTTCCTCGTAACCTTCAAAGAATGTTTTCCTCTGTGTTTAAACCATTTCTTGAGTTCTTATAATAGTGGTCTCACACAATATTTGTCCTTTTGTGACTAATTTCAGTCAGCATAATGCCTTCCAGATTCATCCATGTTATGTTTCCCAGATTCATTGTTGTTCGTTATCATTGCGTAGTATTCCATTGTGTGAATATACCATAATTTGTTCATCCATTCGTCATTGATGGGCACCTAGGTTGTTTCCATCTTTTTGCTATTGTGAACAGTACTGCAATGAACATGGGTGTGCATGTATCTATTCGTGTGATGGCTCTTATTTCTCTAGGATAAATTCCAAGGAGCGGTAGAAATGAGATCTTTAAGCAAACATGGCAAAATGTAACATCTGTCAAATATGGAAGGTAGGTTCGTGGGAGTCTTATATTATTTTCTAATATTTGAAATGTTTCATAGTTTTTTAAAATTAAAAATCACTAGTAGCTTAGATATTATCCTTTACAAATTATGTTGATATGCTCACTGTAAGAAATATTCAAACATATGGAAATGAGTAAACAGAATAAAATTCCTCCTTTACTACCCCTTTTCTCAAATCTCATTCTTCTCCCCAATTAACTACTATTAACATTTAACATGCATAATTTCTGTGCATTTTTACATACATATGCATAAGTGGATACATAGTATAAACTCTTTTGCATAAGGGAATTCATAGAAAATATATTCTGTGACTTGTTTCTTTTACTTGACAGTATATGTTTTGCATCGTTCATTTCATCCCCTGTATAATATTCCAGAGTATGGATGAGCCACATTTTCTTTCTTTGTAAAAAATATTTTTGAAAATGACAATTCTACCCAAAGCAATTTACAAATACAATGCAATCCCGATCCAAATACCAACAACATTCTTCAAAGAGATGGAAAAACTA
>NW_004444063.1:7830902-7836528 GCF_000243295.1 Trichechus manatus latirostris
CTAGAAGGCAGATGGGGATAGGAAAGCTGGTGATAGGGAACCTACGGTTGAGTAAGGACAGTGTTGACGTGTAGTGGGTTTGTTAACCATTGTCATAGGGCAACAAGTGTACTGTTTAATAAGAAACCATTTTGTTCTGTATACCTTCATCTAAAGTGAGAACAACAGCACAAGTGGAAGAACGTAATCGATGTCACTGAATTGTGCATGCAGAAATTTTTGAAACGGTGTATCTTTGGCTATGTATATTTTCACCGAAAGGAAAAAAAAAAAAGGTCAAGAAGGGAGAGGGTTGACGTGTTGTGGCGTTGTTAACCAATGTCATAAAACAATATGTCTACTGACTGTTTAATGAGAAACTATTTGTTCTGTAAACCTTCACCTAAAGTACAATAAAAAAAATATTGTTTTCGGTGAAAGTTTACACAGCAGATTACATTCCCTTTTAATAGTTTTTATACATTATTGTTCAGTGACACTGGTTACGTTTTCCACATTGTGTCAACATTCTCATTATATCCATTCTGGTTGTGCCGTTTCAATTAATCTAGCTTCCCTGCCCTCTCCCCACCACCTTCTCATCTTTGCTTCAGGGTAAATAGTGACCATTTGGTCTCATATAGATGACTTTTTTTTTTTTTTAACTAAAGGAGCACAATCTGTTATTTAGCTGAAAGGTTACCTCTGGGAGTGGTTTCAGTTAAAAGTTTAACGGGTATCTCAGGGCGAGTCTCAGAAGTTCCTGTAGTCTTTACTGATCCATTAAGTCTGGCCTTTTTTAAGAATTTGAGTTTTGTTCTACAATTTTCTTCCATTCTATCCGGTACTATCTATTGTGTCCCTGGTCAGAACCAGAGCCATATTTTCTTTAATTGTTCACCTAACAATGCTACAGATACACTCGCCTGCTAACCAAAAAGTTGGTGGCTTGAACCTACCAGCTCCTGTGTCGGAGAAAAGACCTGTCTATCTGCTTCCATAAAGATTACAGCCAAGAAAACCCTGTGGAGCAGTTCTACTCTGTCACATCGGGTCGCTGTGAGTCGGAATGGACTCAACAGCACCCAACAACAACAAATCTGAGTATACATATATTAGTATTTGTGTAATAATGAATTTGGCCTTGGCCAAAGACAGGTCTGGCCTTTGTCTTTTGCTTCTGGGAGACAACCTCTAAACACTTGGAATTCCCCAAGTGATAGAAGGGTCTTCGGTATTCATGGCAGACCCCCTCCACCACACCTGATAGTTTATACTAATGAGGTGACTCATGGTGGGCCCCTTGGGCCAGGTGATGTCAGCCATACCATGAGGAATGGAGGAAAGCTGGAGACTGATTTCAATCATGTAGACAATGAATCAATCATGCCTACATAAAAAAGCCTCAATAAAAACTCTGGACACCAAAGTTTGGGTGACTGTCCCAGGTTGGCAACACTTCATGTGTATTGTCACAAATCAATTCTGAAAGGGTAACTTGTCCTTAGGATGATGGACACGTTGTATTTGGAACCCTCCCAGACTCTGCCCTTTGGGAGAGTTCTAATTTGGCTGGTTCTAATTTGTATCTTTCCCTATAATAAACTTGACTATGAGTATAATAGCTTCTGTGAGTTCTGTCTTTCTATTGAACCATTGAACCTGAGGCTGGTTTTAGGTAACCCCCGAGCTTGTAGTTGGTGTCAGAATTCTTGGGTAGACTTGGCAGTCTAGAGGACTGTGCCCTTAACTTTGCACTTTGGCTAACTCCAGGTAGTAATCCTGTAAACGAGCCATTGAGAAATAGACTGAATAGTGTGCATATTTTAAGTTTTCATAAAGTCGATTTTCCTTTCAAAAAAGCCCTATAATTTACATTCCTTCAAAAAATATGTGAGTGTTCATTTCCTCATAAACTAATCAACTTTACAAATATTGGATATGTTTCTTTAATTTTTGCCAATTTAATAAGTAAAAATTTGTTTCATTTTAATTTACATTTCTCTCATCACCAGACAGGTTTAGTATGTCTTCTTTTGTGAATTTCTTTGCTCATTTTCGTTAAATATTTTTGTTAATTGATTGATAGAGCATGTTATATCAACTATTTTAATTACTACACAAATATTTTCTCTACACTTTATTCATAGTAGCTTTCACAGAATGTAGAAATTTTACATTTTTTTATGTAGACATACCACCACGTGTCTGTCAGTTTGTCAAACTGGTGGCTTATGTGTTGCTGTGATGCTGGAAGCTATCACATCTGTATTTCAAATACCAGCAGGGTCACCCATGGTGGACTGGTTTCAGCAGAGGTTCCAGGCTAAGAGACTAAGAAGAAGGACCTGGTGCTCTACTTGTAAAAAATTGGCCAGTGAAAACCTTATGAATAGCACACTTAATTGTGCTCATGTGGAACCTGCCTGTCCATAGACTAAGACGCAGTCATTCAAACAGCACAAGGGGATACTGCGTGGTTTCAAATTGGGAAAGGTGTACATCAGGGTTGTATCTTTTCACCATACTCTTCAATCTGTATGCTGAGCAAATAATTGGAGAAGCTGGACTATATGAAGAAGAATGCAGCATCAGGACTGGAGGAAGACTCTTTAACAACCTGTGATATGTAGGTGACACAACTTTGCTTGCAGAAAGTGAAGAGTACTTGAAACACTTAGCTGATGAAGATCAAAGACTACAGCCTCCAGTATGAATTACACCTCAACATAAAGAAAACAAAAATCCTCACAACTGGACCAATAAGCAACATCATGATAAATGGAGAAAAGACTGAAGTTGTCAAGGATTTCATTTTACTTGGATCCACAATCAACGTCCATGGAAGAAGCAGTCAAGAAATCAAATGACGCATTGCATTGGGCAAATCTGCTGCAAAAGACCTCTTTAAAGGGTTAAAAAGCAAAGATGTCATCTTGAAGATTAAGGTGTGCCTGACCCAAGCCACGGTGTTTTCAGTCACCTCAGGTGCATGCGAAAGCTGGACAATGAATAAGGAAGACCGAAGAAGAATTGATGCCTTTGAATTACGGTGTTGGCGAAGAATATTGAATATACCATGGAGTGCCAAAAGAATGAACAAGTCTGCCTTGGAAGAAGTACAGCCAGGAATGCTCCCTAGAAGTGAGGAAGGTGAGACCTTGTCTCATGTACTTTGGACATATTATCAGGAGGGACCAGTCCCTGGAGAAGGACATCCTGCTTGGTAGAGGGTCAATGAAAAAGAGGAAGACACTTAACAAGATGGATTGACACATTGGCTGCAACAACAGGCTCAAGCATAGCAATGATTGTGAGGATGGCGCAGGACCAGTCAGCGTTTCATTCTGTTGTACACAGGGTTGGTACGAGTTGGAATTGATGTGACAGCATGTAACAACAACATGTAGACGTATCTACTGATCTGTTTGAATTTTGGTAAATTAATTTTCAGAGAACATCTCCAGAATTTTCAATTCTCCTATGTAGGAACATAGTATGTCTTTTTTAAGTAATTTATCTTTTTTGTTGCTGTCATTGAGAATATACTCAGCAAAAACATACACCAATTCAAGTTTCTACGTGTACAATTCCATGACATTGATTACATTCTTCGAGTTGTTCCTACCCCATTAACATAAACTCGCTGCCCCCTAAGGTTCCTATCTAACGTTTCCAGTTAGATACATTGTCAATATGATCCCAGATAGATCTTAAAAGAGCATAATGCTCAAGGTAGACAGTCTTTACTAGTTAAGCTAAACTATTGTTTGGTTTTCAGAAGACTTCAGGGGATATTTTTGGTTTAAGGTTTGAAGATTATCTCAGGGCAATAGTTTTGGGGCTTCATCCAGCCTCTGTGGCTCCAGAAAGTCTGCAGTCCATGAGAATTTGAAATTCTGTTCTACATTTACCCCCTTTTGTTCAGGGTTCTTTTACAGAATCTTTAATCAAAATGTTCAGTAACGGTAGCTGGGCACCATCCAGAACATGTCTTTGATTTTTAAGTTTTATATATATATATATTTTGTCTATTCCTAGATACTTCATACTTTTGTTTGCTATTATAAAAAGATGTCTTTCCATTTCATTTCTTATTGGTTACATCTGACATACAGTAAAGCTATATTTTGTATTCATCCAATTTTGCTTTTGAAAATTCTGCTGAAGAACTGAAACTTTCATTTCTTTGTTACCTATGGCTTTGTGTTTATAGTTAAATTATTTGTCTTGTCAGCAAGTATAGAAGTTCCACCTAGTCTCAATGTTGTATGCTTTTTTAGATGCTGTGCTGATGTTGAGAGATGCAACTGCAGGCAAAATAAGAATAAACTTAAACACAATTTGACCTAAACCTTAATTTCAAGTTCTGAATTATATATTATCAAACCACCTGCCATACTCCCCCTAGCTTCAAATCTTAAGTGAAGGAATATTACCTCCACATACTTGCCAAATATAATTCTCCTGCCACACACCATTTTTAATTTCTTCCAAAGGATTGTTTTACAAAATTTGGCAGGGCTTCTAAGCCTAGATATCTACAATTAGAATTTGTACAATACACTTTCACTAGATTTCAATAGTCAAAGTGAAATGCTAGATTTGGGCAACTCTCTGTGGGAGTTTTTTTTTTATTGCTGTGCTTTAAGTGAAAGTTTACAATTCAAAGTAGTCTCTCATACATAAATTTATACATACATTAAGTTACCCTAGTTGCTCTCCCTATACTGTGAGAGCATACTCCTCCTTTCCACCCTGGTTTTCTCATGTCCATTCAAGCAGCTCCTGACCCCCTCTGCCTTCTCATCTCACCTCTGGCCAGGAGCTGCCCATTTAGTCTCACGTATCTGCTTGAGCTAAGAATCACACTCTTCACGAGTATCATTTTATGTCCCATAGTCCAGTCTAATCTTTGTCTGAAGAGTTGGCCTCGGGAATGGTTTTAGTTTTGGGCTAACAGAGAGTCTGGGGGTCATGTCCTCCGGGGCCCCTCCAGTCTCAAACAAATGATTAAGTTTGGTATTTTTACTAGAATTTGAGTTCTGCACTCTGTGGGAGTTTTTTTAAACTAAATAAATGAAAACGATTTGATTCAATGTGGACAATGTATAAGAGAGAAACTGATAATCATCATATCAAAGTTTCTATAAATGGTTTACACAAAGAAACCCATATAGGTGCCGTATTTTGCTCTCCATAGTATCCTCAATCTTGGCTTTGCAACAAGCCAAGAACTCATGAATTATTTTAAGTGATATAATGAAACTGTCAAGTAATTACTTGAAATTCATTTGAAATAGATGCTATATGAGGATAGGGTGTGAAATCTTTCAAAATTTGAAGCTTGTCATTTAGTGACACTCAATTCTATTGCTGATATAGTACACAAGAACTTTATTGCATAGTCTTAAGACATGAAAATACAATAAGGTGTGTGTGTAGAATGCTCATAAAAAACTTTTAAGCTGGAGTTCCAGCAAAACGGCGCTCTAGGAAGAAGCACCACACCGTCCCTCCACAGCAAAGAACTGAAAAACTAAGCCAAACAGAGAATACAACAATCCTGAAACCCTAAAACATCAAATGAAGAGAGAAAGAACTCAGCCAAGCACCAAATGGAGTGAGAAAACTGACAGAGAACGGA
>NW_004444063.1:7844151-7894201 GCF_000243295.1 Trichechus manatus latirostris
AAGTTAGAGGGTTGACATGTTGTGGGGTTGTTAACCAATGTCATAAAACAATATGTGTACTACTGTTTCATGAGAAACTATTTGTTCTGTAAGCCTTCACGTGAAGTACAATAAAAAAAAAAACAACTTTTAAGCCACTTACCCTTACTCATTGCCGTTGAATCGATTCCGACTCATTAAGCCACTAGCTTTAATAAAATGAACACATGAATTATTAATTTTTACTGTTTGTAAGAAATAACCCAAGAAGCTGGACTATATGCAGAAGAATGCAGCATAAGGATTAGAGTAAGATTCATTAACAACCTATGATATGCAGATTACACAACCTTGCTTGCCAAAAATGAAGATGAAATGACGTACTTACCGAGGAAAATCAAAGATTATAGCCTTCAGTATGGATTACACCTCAATATAAAGAAACCAAAAATCATCACAACTGGACCAATAAGCAACATCATGATAAATGGAGTTGTCAAGGATTTCATTCTACTTGGATCAACAATCAGTGTCTACGGAGGCAGTAGTCAAGAAATGAAATGACATATTGCATTGGGGAAATCTGCTACAAAAGATCTTCTTGAATTTTTTTTCCCAGAATTCAATTTTATTTATTTAATATTTTATTGAGTTTTTGGTGAAAGTTTACAGCAAATTAGGTTCCCATGTAACAATTTCTATAAATATTGTTCAGTGACATTGGTTACATTTTCCACCTTGGGTCAATATTCTCATCATTTCTGTTCCAGTTGTTCTGCTTCCATTAATCCAGTTTCCCTGTCCCCCCGGACCTTCTCATCTTTGCTTTAGGGAAAGTGTTAACCGTTTGGGCTCATACAGATGATTTTTTTTTTTAAAGGAGCACAGTACTCATGGGTGATATTTTTTTATTTTATGAACCAACCTGTTATTTAGTTGAAAGGTGGCCTCCGGGAATAGTTTCGGTTCGAAATTTAAAGGTATCTCAGGGTGATAGTGTCGGCGCTTCTTCTAGTCTACACGGGTCCAGTTAAGTAGACTTCTTTAAAATTTTAAAATGCGAAGATGTCATTTTAAAGTGTGCCTGACTGAAGCCATGGTCTCTTCAATCACCTCTTATGCATGCGAAAGCTGAACAAGGAGAAAGGAAAATAAAAGAATCGGTGCATTTGATTTTGTAGTGTTAGCAAAGAATACTGAATGTATCATGGGCTGCCAAAAGAATGAACAAATCAGTCTTAGAAGAAATATGATGAGAATGCTCCTTAGAGGTGAGGATGGCAAGACTTCATCTTGCTTATTTTGGACATGACATCAGGAAAGACCAATCCCGAGAAAAGGACATCATGCTTAGTAAAGCAAAGGGTCGTGAAAATGAGGGAAACCCTCAATGAAATGATTGACACAATAGCCATAACAATAGACTCAAATATACTAATAATTATGAAAATGGTACAGGACCAGGCAACGTTTCCTCTCTTATACAAAAGGTTGCCATGAGTCAGAGAAGACTCAAAGGCAATTAACAACAACTGCTCTTAATGATAACTAGTTTGTAAAAAAAGAAATCTAATAAAATATTTACATTAATGTGAATGAAGAATGCAACCAGGGAACTGAGGTTAAAGAAAAAAAAAATCTGCAAACTTTTAAAAAATGCTCAATGATACAGAAACAATATGAAATATATAATAAAATTTAACTATGTCTGCCAATTTTCCTCAAAATATATAATATAAACACTTACTAAAATAGAAGTAAATCAGGGAATTTATACAGTGATTGGGTTGTGACAATTTTCAGCATTCTTTTAGAAGGGCCAATTTCAAACAACTTTAATTTTTATCTAGATATAGTTTCCACATACATAATGAGAAATGTATATAGGAGATGAAAAATTATGTAGTGACTCTTTGACATATATAATCAATTTCTTAGAATATTAATTGATCTTAAAAGTATTAAGAAGCATTAAGGGTAGCTTCTGGTTTATAGTTAAGTAGAAACCCAAAAACCAAACCTGTTGCCGTCAAGTCAATTCTGACTCACAGTGACCCTACAGGATGGAGTAGAACTGCCACGTAGGGTTTCCAAGGCTCTAAGTCTTTACAGAAGCAGACTGCCACATCTTTGTCCTATGGAGAGGCTGGTGGGTTTCAACCATCAACCTTTCGGGTAGCAGCTGAGCCACTGAGCCACCAGGGCTCCTTTACAGTTAAGTATGCTATTTCTTAATACTTTAAATAATTTTTAGATCTTCTAAAATTAAATTATCTTCAAATATGATATTCAGTATCCCATATGGATATACCAATATGTTCTGCCAATAAGCAAAGCTTGTATTGGGGATCTTGCAAAAACTAAAAGCTTTGTGTCATCATCGAGTGGGAGAATTCATCAGTGAATGGGAAAGGACACGCAGTTCACTGGCAAAACAGTGTGCACAGATAAAAGAGAAACAAAAAGATTAAACATGATTTTATAATTCCTAGCATTAGATGACAGAATGCAAAGCTCTTCTGGGATCCTGCTGATCTCATCGGGGATGGGACAGGTGGAAGATGAAAGGTCATTTAAGTTCTCTTGATCAAAATGAAGAGAACGCAGCCATATACTACACGTTCACAACAAAGTCTAGCTGTGGTTTAGATACAGCTAATTCCCAAGGTCATATTATAGCTTGATCAAGGGTCACTATTTCCTAAAAAATTAGAATTTCTTTATTCCATAGGGATTCTAGGTGATTTTGATACTTTTATTCATCTATCAGCAGAAGACCGATAAAAAATGTCTTTATAAAAAGACAGAGATACTCTCTGTCTCTAAAAAGAAATTGTACAAGTATTTGTTGGCTTCAGAAATAATTCTAGTGCTTTAGGAAACAAAGACCACTTTCTGTGAAGAGTTGGCACACACTGTGATTTCTTTGACCAATTCAATGTTTCTGGGACTAAATATCAACTTAATGTAATAACTCCCTTTATACACGAGAGGAAAACCCACCAACTTGTCAAAACACTGCATTCTCAAATAGTTATGGTAAGACCAAAATATTCATCAAGGTCAAAGAGGTGTGAATATGATATACTTAAGTATTTACTTCATTTTATAAAGTTTGATTTTAAATGAAAATGTAATGTCTTCTCATCTAATGTCCATTAGAAATATTTAACTGTATTCTGCTATTGTCACCTGTGTCCTTTTTAACCTGAAATTTATTTATGAAGCTATAGTTTAATTCACTCATTTTCAATATGCCAGTTCAGAAAAAAAAAATCTACATTTCCAGGACCTTTTCCAAAGTTATATATTTTAAAATTAAAAAGTAGAAACACTCGATTTTATCCTAGGAAATTCATTGCTTTTGAGTTGGCGCATCACAATATGGCACATTTTCTATAAGAAGGTCTTTCCTAGGAACCAATTCTGAAAGAGAAACATAAAGAGAGAATGTTTAACATTATTAAAATTAAATGCAAGCATACTCAATTCCCCCTAAAATTTATAATAATAAATGTTATGGATTGAATTGCATCCTTCCAAAAGACATGTTTTAAGTCCTAACACCTGGACCTATGAATGTGACCTTGTTTGGGGATACAGGGTATTCTTTGCAAATCTTATCAGTCAGGGTAGTTCCTAACCTTAATCTCTTCTAAATGGTATCTTACAAAAGGGGAGAACAGATATGGAAACAGTGTCACACACACAGGGGAAGACAGCATGTGAGGATCCATCTATAAGCCAAGGAACGCCAAGAAACACCTGGGGCTACAGAAGCTGAAAGACACAAGGCTGGAGGGAGGGAGAGGGAGGAAGGGAGGGAGGGAGAGAGACAGGGAGGGAGAGGGAGAGAGAGAGGGAAGGAGAGAGAGAGGGAGGGAAGGGGAGAGAGAGAGAGGGAGAGAGGGAGGAAGGGACGGAGGGGGAGAGAGAGGAGAGAGACAAGCATAGCCCTGTTGATGTCTTGAATTCAGACTTCTAGCCTCCAAAACTGTGAGAAAATAAATTTCTGTTCTTTAAAGTCACCCATTTTGTGGTATTATGTCTTAAATATAATTAATTACGTGAACAGAATTCAGGTAAAACACATTATTGACCATCTGATTACAGATTACAGATAAATAAAACCATCCATTAGAAAACTGGAATGGGGAACACACGACAGTCACTGGTCTACAGCAAATACTAAATCTTGCTGAATAGGAACAGCAAGGACTCCCTAGTTAGCCAGTCTGGAAGCTCCTAATTCTATTTTCTGGGAGACCTAATGACCCTCTCTTGTTCAATGTCCTTCAAGGCCCCTGGTTCTGTCCTCTGGGGGATCTTCCTTGTCCAGAGATGGGGGTATTGGGGAAGATGCCCTTCTCTGGGACTTTTTTGGGGCACTGTAGCTCTCATAGTACACTTCCTGTTGATATGAGTTCGGGAGCCTAGTGATGGCCTTAAAGGTTGAAGACTAATAGCCAGGTCTGAGGTTTCTTTGGCAATACACTTCCCTCAAAAACTTACAAGTCATTTCTACATACAAGTAGCCACAGATGAATACTCTGACGGTTTTTAAGTACAAAGAGTCTCATCCTTTGGTAATGGCCTCTACGTTCTACCCTTCCTCCTAGCGTTAGATTTAACGTCACTTCCTTAAAACAACTAAAAACAAGAGGCTCAAAAAAAAAGAAGAAAAAAAAAGACTCCAGAGAGTAAATATACCCTATATCTGATCTTTGTCTGGCAGATAGATAGAGGTCTGGGGCATTGATCTTATTGCATGTTAGAGCTCAGAAGCCTCCTACTTATACTGACCTTAGTTTTAGAGTAGAGGAGCAATTGGCATTTTCAAGCCAGCAAGATTCTACATTATTGGTCTCTCAGTCAATTTAGACTTCAGGCTGTAGATAGATGAGTGCCTCTCAGTGACACAATACTTCCTTCTATCTTTGCTTTACAGATGGACTAGTTTTATCTGCATTCTTCCTCTTCTTCAATTTGCTGAAAGCAGCAAGAAATATGCAGCACACACTGACATTCTGGTTATTTCCCTTATTGCTGTAGCCTCAGGGGGGGGCACTTGGTCTGTGTCCCAAGAAACAGTAAGAGGCACTGACCTTACGTTTCACCACTGCCTAACAAGGGTTGCCAGCTTGAAGTCTGTAAAGATTAGGTCCGTACTGGAGGAACCCTAGAAAGCATGGCCCCTGGATTCTCTATCAGCCCAGAACTAAAACAATTTCCAAGGCTAACTCTTCAGACAGGGACTGGACTGGACTGTGGGACATAAAGTGATACTCGTGAGGAGTATGCCTTTTAGCTCAAGTAGATACAAGAGACTAAATGGGTAGCTTCTGTCCGGAGGTGAGATGGGAAGGCAGAGAGGGTTAGGAGCTGGTTGAATGGACATGGGGAATCAGGGGTGGAAAGGAGGAGTGTGCTGTCACAGTATGAGGAGAGCAATTAGAGTCACATAACAACGTATGTACAAATTTTTGTATGGGAAAAAATAAAGTTAAAAAAAAAAAAAAGATTAGGTCCACAATAATCATACCCCCTTCTACTTCTGCTGTTCATTCAGCTAACTCGCATTTTAGGTTGTGAAATTTTCAGTACCTCACTTCTGGTAACAAATTTGTTGCTCGTAGTTACAAGTATCATAAGCTCACTCTTGCTGATTAAGTAGAAAAGGCATTTAATAACAACTCTCCATTTTCTAGCCAAGAAGGAGAATTTAAATTCCTCTCTCCTCTATGTGCCAGTACAAATACTGTTAAAATATTAGGAAGAATTCCACATAAAGTAATTTTTAAAACAGAAATTAAAAAATGTTACATTTTAGGGAAAAAGAGACTGATATTTATACCTTAATAGAAAGAATCAGCCATTATTAAGGCTGATTGGTATAACAATATATACTACTAATCGTGAAAAAGAGTCAAAATATTTGATCCTGTTGGAAAATTAAATTATACAGAAAACCAAAAGATAAAGAGAAATGAAAACCAACACTGTTATATCTAACATTTGAAATACAGACATCAAATTTAGTTACCTGACATAACTTACATTTTTATTCATAGAATAAAAATAATATTTAGGTGTAATTTTCTGTATAAAATGTTAGCTACATTAAATAGATGCTCTAAAGGTCATTTTAAGATTAAAGCTAGTGACTATAAATTTTAAATTTAGGATTAACTATGTTTGCTGCCCATATGAAACTAATTCAAATCATTCCTGATAAATTCTCATTACCTAAAAATAACTGCCCTTTATATTACCCTTATATTACCAGATATCAACATTTATTATAAGGTTGTAGTAATGAAGACAGTATGGCAAGGGCAGAAAAACAGATTAATTGGTGAGATTATAAAGGCCAGAAATAGATTCACACAAATATAGTTACTTGATTTCATGACAAAGGTGACCCTGCAGCTCAGTGGGGAAACAGTGGCCTTTTCAGTAAATGATGCTGGATCAACTGGATAATCAACTGGATTATCAACTGGATAATATAAAAAAAAAAATCTTGACCCAGTCTCACAGTATCTTAGTTAATTAGTGCTGCTAAGACAGAAATACCACAGGTGGGTGGCTTTAACAAACATAAGTTTATTTTCTCACAGTTTAGGATGTTAGAAATCCAAATTCAGGGTACCAGCTCTAGAAGAAGGCTTTCTCTTTCTGTTGGCTCTAGGGGAAGGTCCTTGTTCCTTGGTGATCTTCATGTGGCTTGGCATCTACCTTCCCTCATCTCTGCTTGCTTGCTTGTCCTAATCTGTTCTTTTTATATCTAAAAGGTGATTGGCTTAAAACATACCCTACACTGATATAGGCTCTTAACATAACAAAGAAAACCAATTCCCAAATAGGACTGTAACTGCAGGGTTAAGATTTACAACACATATTTCTGGGGGACAAAATTTGATCCATAACACACACAGCATACACAAAAATCAACTCTAGTTGTGCTGAGAAAATCATATCTACTTCTCTGATACCAAATGTGTTGATCAAT
The DNA here is from genome assembly GCF_000243295.1 of Trichechus manatus latirostris. Classification (NCBI taxonomy): domain Eukaryota; kingdom Metazoa; phylum Chordata; class Mammalia; order Sirenia; family Trichechidae; genus Trichechus; species Trichechus manatus. Next base: position 7,851,143 of record NW_004444063.1, read on the forward strand.
CCAAATCAGTTTATTATCAATTCTGTTCCCCTCTGTTCCATTTCTGTTCTGACACTAGCTGCATATGTAGTACTCTGACCCTAACCACTCAGAGTTAGGTCAGACCTCACAAGTTAAAAGGGCATAGTCCTCCAGACTGCTAAGTCTGCCCAAGACCTCAGACACTAGTTGCAAGCTTGGAGATCCCCAGGGTCCCCTCACTTCTGATCTGTTGGCTATAAACTCAGGGGTTCCTTCTACCTCCTCAGGATGCCAGCTATAAGTACAAGGGTTCCCAGGGCCCCTTCACTTCTGACTGGCTGGCTCCCGCTATGCCCTTGGATTCGATGATTTGTTAGAATGACTCACAGAATGCACAGCACAGAAAATGCTATACTTAGGATTATAATTTTATTATAGTAAAAATACAGGATACAAATGAAGAGGTGCATAAGGCAAGGTCTGGGAGGGTTCCCAACGTGAAGCTTCCATGTCCTAAAAAAGGATGAGCTATCCTGCCACAGGCATCATTGTCTTTCACCAACCTGGAAGTCCATGGAGCTTCTGTGATCAGAGCTTTTACTGGGGTCTCATTATCTAATTCAAACTCTAGGCCCTCTCCCCTGAGGTCAGTTGATATCATGCCATGTGATGGGTCTTTCTGGCATAGTCACCCAACTTGAGTCATAAACCCTTAGGTGTGGTCTGGAGTCCTCATCAAACACAATTCAATGATTAGGGAAAGTACAAGGTTTTAGAGGTTATTTGTCAGGAACCAAGGACAAAGACTAAATTTTTGGGCAAAGTTAACTTCTTTATCTCAAAAGTGGATACAAAGGACCAAATGTAAAAGATCAAACAATAAAGCTTTTGGAAGAAAGCATAGGAGAATCTCTTCATGACCTTTGCTTGGGATAGGCAAACATTTCTTTAACAGGATTCAAAAGCACTAATCAGAAAGGAAAAAATTGATGAAATGGACTAAATTAAAATAATGACCTCATCAAAAGACACCGTTACCAAAGTGAAAAGGCAAACCATAAGAATAGGAGAAGATTCTTGTAATACATACATGCAACAAAGGACTTGTATTTAGAATATAGAAAGAATTTCTTCAAATCAATAATAAAAAGGCAGACAATCCCTTAGAAAAATGGACAAAAGACATAAACAGGCACTTCATAAAAGAGATATAAAAATGGCCATTAAACAAGTGAAAAGGTACTCAACTTCATTAGTTACCAGAGAAATAAAAATTAAAATCACAAGGCAATATCATTACACATCCACCAGAAAGGCTAAAAGTATTGGTGAGGATGTATAGCAACATTTGGTACTGCTGCTGGAAGTGAAAATTAATATAACTACTTTGGGAAACTGGTTAGTGCTATCTACTAAAGCTGAATAAATGTATACACTTTGACCTAGAAATTTCATTCCTAGGTATATACTCAAGACAAATGCAAAAGGCATGTACAAGAAAAAATAAAAGCATGTACAAGAATGTTCATAACATCCTTATTCACTATAATCCCAAATTGGGAACAAGCCAAAGGAACAACAATAGAATGGATTAACTGTGGCATATTCAAACAGTGGAATACTACATAGCAATGTTACCACAATACAGATGGATCTCCAAAATAAAATGCTGAGGGAAGGAAACTCGGCAAAAAAGTAATCCTGTATGATTCCATTTATATAAAGTTCAAACTCAGGCAAAACTAATCTATGGTGCCAAAAGTCAGGATAGGTTACCCTTGTAGAAAGGGGTGACTAGGAGGGACATGAGTGGGCTTTTGGGATGCTGGTAATGTTATATAGCTTGATGCAGACGTTGGTTACATGGGTACTTCACTTTGTGAAAATTCATTGAGCTGTATAGTTATAAACTGTGCTCATTTCTATTTGTATATTATACTTCAATATTTTTTTTTTTAAAAAAGCCTTTCAAAAATTTTGAATGTTACTTTTTTTTGCTGTCCCCAAAGACACTTTAGAGAATAAAACCAAAATATAATGTGAATTAAGATTTGCCAAAGCCCTACCAGGAGTCTGGATGTACAATGAAGGATCCTCCACTATATTTCCATTTCCTATAATCCCTATTCTTTTGAATTAAAATAACGTTACTTGTAGAGTAAAAGGTAGAGAAACCAGGGCTTTGAACCATTATGGGTTCAAACTCCAGCTGAGAATTTGCATTTCTAACAAGCTCCCAGGTGATGCTAAGCTGCTGCTGGTTAGGGACCATTTCTGAGAACCACTAGTAGAACAGCCAAAAACAAAAACAAAAACAAAAAAAAACACCAAATCCATTGCCGTTGAGTCAATTCTGACTCATAGTGACCCTACAGGACAGAGCAGAACTGTCCCATAGGGTTTCCAAGGAGTGGCTGGTGGATTCAAACGGCTGACCTTTTGGTTAGCAGTCGATGTCTTAACCACTGCGCCACCAGGGCTCCATTAGTAGAGCAGTGGTTCTCAAAATTGATTATACATAAGAATCACCTGAGAATCTTGCTAAACTGTAGATTGTGATTCAATATATCTGGGGTGGAAATACAAATTCTCAGCAGGGGTTAACGAACTGGTTCAAGCCCTGAGAGAAACAGGCTTAGACTAGCTAAGTGATAAATGATACCAGACAAATTAAGAATGTAAAATAAATATGATAAAAATAGTCATATTATTTTTGTAACTATAGTTTTGCAAGGGTAAAGATAAAAAAGGAAAAACAAATTAAAAAATTAAAACCAAAAAATATCTGGTAAAACATTGCCTGGAAAATTCAAGCTATTTTACTACTCAGCATTAAAAGCACTGTGTAACTGTTCAATATTTTAAAAGACATTGCAGTCGGAAACCATTCTTAATTTTACTTACTCAATGTATTGTGCTCTGTGTGAATACCTTGTATAACAGATGTTCTAAGTAACAATTCAACATCAGAACCTATTTTCATTAGCTGTTAAGAAAACCAAACAAATAGAATAGATCCGTCAGGTTTTTACAATGGTTCATATGAATGCACAATGTTTGAAAACTATAGGTTTACTGTAATTTCTTTTTAGGCCATACTGCCTCTGACTTTTTGTAACCATTCCAAGCAGAATAGAGAACTCAGATATTGCATTTAGGTTTACCTTTTATCCATCAATTCCTTATTTTGTACTAAAAAAGATATAGGGTATTTTTTGTTGTAAAGTGTATTTTACGATGTGTTTAAGATGCATAATTTTATAGCACATGCGAAAAACGTGAATTGTAGTTCAATTACGTATGAGACTACATGGGCACACCAGCCCAAAAGCAAAGACGAGACGGCAGGAAGGGACAGGAAAACTGGATGAATGGAACAGGGAACCTGGGGCGGAGAAAGGGAGAGTGTTGACACATCACAGCGTTGGCAAGCAATGTCACAAAGCAATTTGTGTATTGTTTAATGAGAAACTAATTTGCTCTGTAAACTTTCCAAAAATTTGAAAAGCACAATTTAAAAAAAAAAAGATGCATCATTTTTGAGGGGTTTGAATCTTTCATTTCATATAGACTAGGATGTTCTGAACACTGGAAAGAGTATCGGAGTCAGAACACTTGGATAACAACTCTGGCTCTGTCACTAAGTGTATGGCCTTGCGTTAATTACCTACCCTGAGTGTCAGACCTCATCAAATGTAAAATGAAGAACTGGAGTAGAATGGAGACTCTCAAAGCCATGGACCCCATAGCTTTTTGGAGTCCTCAATTTTTAAGAAGGTAAAGAGGTCTTGAGCCAAAAAGTTTGAGAACTGCTGGTCTAGAGGATGTCTAAAATTCCTTTTGGTGCCAAGACTTCATGAATCTTCTATACATGACAATGTCATTGTCTAAAAACTACTAAATACTATATGCAGAGTTGTAGTGTATATAACAAATACTTATCTAATTTCTAGACTGCTTAATGTTAAACTAATAATGCTCTATGAGTGGAATGAATTTGGGAAATTGTAGTTTATTTTCCCAGTTTAGTTGATATAAAGAGATCTCAATTAAAAAAAATTTTTATCATGATTTTAAAATTTCAAAATAATTAACCATATTGTTACTAATCAGTCCACTGAGTAACAAATAGTACAAATTTACTCATATATTTTAACTTCTCCTCAAGTCAATACTTCATTATACTAATTTTAATTCTTGCCATGAATAAAAATGATCTATTCCCTGTTTGCTCTATCATATAGTTAAGGAAAATCTCATTTTGTCTCATTAGCTCAATTACTACAGATATTTACTATTTTTAAAAAACTATTTTTCTTTACTAAATATAAGTGCATTTTTATCAGATTTTTTTTAAACATGTAGAAATTTTATTAAATATGGAAGAATTTCTCTAATTTGTACCTTCCTCCTTATCCAACCAATTCTTGGAATCATAACTATCCCCTGCAAATAACTTTCCATTTTCTTCCTAAGGTCCTTTCCTATCTTTACAGGAAGTTAGATATAGTAACACCGGAGGAAGCTCAAAACAGAGGCAATGTATATGCAGCATGATTTTATACAGGAAAAGAATCATTGTACATTTTTTTCAATGCACAGAATTAGGAGTATTATGGAGCTCACAGACTAAGGTCAGTAAACTGTATTCAACTAGAGCAAGTGACTGAAAATGCAAACACAGAAAACAAAGCAAGAATAGTTCATAAGGTGTTCGTTGATGGTTAACTGCCACTGCCAAGATACAAATGGAAAACAAACAAACAAAAAATCTAATTGCTTATTTGAGCTAAAAAAAATAGAAGGAACTTCTGTAGTTCTGAGTTACTACAACACTCACTCTCCTTAGTGTCAGTCCTTGCCATAGGTGAAGATAGAATTTCTGTGGCTTTCTGGGATAGTTCAGTGGTTCTTGCTTTGACCATGCCTACATCCATGTTCTTTTCACTGGGCAACCTGCTGTCTTTTGGGTGTAGACAGATGACTCTGAGAAGGTGAGCATACCAAACAAGTGAAGGATATTGATAGCTGTGATGGCTTTAACTATCAAGTAATGGTTTTTATTTCATATTTCCCCTCTATTTTCATCATTTCCTCTAGTTGACAAGAAAATTTATGATAGTTTTATTCTATCTGAAAAACTCAATTACTTTACCTCTTCTATTTTCTTAGGAGATGTCTCACTTTTATTACTTTTGAATTCTTCATTTATCTTTATTCTGGCTGCTAGAGAGAGAGAAACATATATACAGTTATTTCATTTTCTAATTAATAATTTTGGTCCCAATAATTTACATGATATTACGTTATTCACTATGAATGACTACTTCTCTATAGGATAGGAAACAGTTTTATCCATGCAAAATGAAGTAGATAAATAAGAAATTTATTGAAGAAGTCTCGGATACATAGGCAGATATATATGCTGAACAGGCATGGGAGGGTGTATGGGAGTACACTCACGTACATATATAGACTAAGTTGTGGATATTTCTACATACATATTCATATTATGCTGCATGTATAGTCATATATACAATGGAGCACACAGGGAGCAAAGTCAGGGAAACTTCTTAGACATAACCAAACACTTTGCAGGACTGAGTTATTAGGCTTGAGGGCCGAGGACCATTGTCTTGGGACACATCTAGGTCAACCGGCATAACATAGCTATAAAGTCAATGTTCTACATCGTACTTTGGTGAGTAGCGTCTGGGGTCTTAAAAGCCTGTGAGCAGCCATCTAAGATACTCCACTGGTCTCATCCCTTCGGGAGCAAGGGAGAATGAAGAGAACAGGATACAAGGAAAGGATTAGTCCGAAGGACTAATGGACCACAGCTACCAAGGCCTACAACAGACTGAGTCCAGTATAGCTAGATGGTGCCCGGCTACCACCACGGACTGCTCTGACCAGGATCACAACAGAGGGTTCTGGACAGAGCTGGAGAAGGATGTAGAACATAATTCTAACTCACAAAAAAAAGACCAGATTTACTGGCCTAAAGGAGACTGGAGAAACCCCAAGAGTATGGCCCCTGGACACCCTTTTAGCTCAGTGGTGAAGTCATCTCCGAGGTTCACCGTTCAGCCTGGGAGTGGACAGCCCCATAAAACCAAATGGGACTAATGAGGTACAGCAGTCCAGGGACAAGGGCCAGAAGGCAGAAGGGGACAAGGAAGCTGGTGATAGGGAACCCAAGGTTGAGTAAGGATAGTGTTGATGTATTGTGAGGTTGTTAACCACTGTCATAGGGCAACATGTGTACTGTTAAATGAGAAACTACTTTGTTCTGTAAGCCTTCATCTAAAGCGAGAACAGCAGCACAACTGGAAGAGTGCAGTCGATGTCACTAAACTGTGCATGTAGAAATTTTTGAAATGGTGTATCTTTGGCTATGTATATTTTCACCAAAAAAAAAAGCGTCAAGAAGGGAGAGGGTTGACATGTTGTGGGGTTGTTAACCAATGTCATAAAACAGTATGTGTAATACTGTTTCATGAGAAACTATTTGTTCTGTAAGCCTTCATCTGAAGGACAATTAAAAAAAAAAAAAAAAAGCTTATGAGCAGCCAGTTAAGATACAACTATTGGTCTCTTCCCATCTGGAGCAAAGGAGATGAAAAAAAACCAAAGACTCAAGGAAACAATTAGTCCAAAGGACTAATAGCCCACACGAACCACAGCCTCCACTAGCTTGAGACCAGAAGAATCAGATGGTGCCCTGCTACCACTACCAACCACTCTGATCAGATCACAATAGAGGGTCCTGGACAAAGCAGGAGAAAAACATAGAACAAAATTCAGCTTGATAAAAAAGACCAGACTTACTGGTCTGATAGGGACAGGAGAAACCCTTGAGACTATCGCCCTTAGTCACTCTTCTAACTTGGGTTTGAAGCCACTCCCAGGGATCACCTTCCAGCCAAATAATAGACAGGCCTATAAAATACACAGTAACACCTGTGCACAAAGTGCTCCTTAGAACAATCAATTATACTAAGACCAAAAGGGTAACATTTGCCCAAAAACAAAGATGAGATGGCAGGAAGGGGCAGGAAAACTGGACAAAGGAAAACAGGGAACTCAGGGTGGAAATGGAGAGAATGCTGACACATTGTGGGGACTGCAACCAATATCACAGAACATTTTGTGTATAAATTATTGAATGGAAAACTAATTTGCTCTGTAAACTTTCACCTAAAGCAGAATAAAAAAAAGAAGTGTATTGGAGAACTGCAGACAGGCTGGCAAATTTGTAATTAAACCTAGTATCAAACTTTAGTACTTTAGTATTTTTGTTTCCTGCTTTTTACTCCCAACTTGGCTTGTATACCTCTAGCTGTGGGATTCTACAAATCCAATTTAATGCTTTGTTTCTACAAATTTATGGATTCAGATTGAAATGCTTTTTTAAGATGGTAAAACTCAATACATACAAGTTGTTAAACTATACATCAACACAAATAAATTAAAATAAAGATAATAAAGATAATTTTGAGTGCCTTGGCTGACATGTAAATTGAGTGATAAATAAAACTTTTGTTCACATACACTGCTGAGTCTTTGGTGTCATTACAACAGCATAATTTAGTCTAATATGACCGACATACTGCCTCACTGGTTTGGGGTGAGCATTTAATGGAACAATCCATATAAACTTCTTAGCAAAGATGTAATAAATGTTAGCTATTCTTAAAATTATTTCACTTAAAAAAATCTAAAGCAACAAAAATATGCCATGTTGATGGAGAATAGCCAAAAACCCTTTTTCTATGCCTCACACATTTCTGTATGTAAAGTGGTAAGAGTTTGGGCTTTGGAGTCAGGTTGCTTAGGCTAAATTCCTAACTCTATCTCTTACTAAAGTATGAAGTAGGGGCAAATCCCTGCACATTTATCAGTTTTCTCATCTGTAAAAAGGGAATTATAAATAGTAACTACCTCACAGGGTTGTTACCAAAATTAAATGAGGAATTCATGTAAAGTGCGTAGAACATCAGCTATATACTTTAACACTCAAGAAATTGTTTTTGGTGAATTACAAAAACTTGAATTCCTAGGGACAGTGGGGACTCTTAAGGAGGTTTAGAAATGTCTGAGGATTAGAACTGAATATGACCAACACAGAATCTCAGCTTTAGAGCTATAACTTCTACTTAAAACAATGAGGTATTGAATTTGGAATTATTTGGGTTAGAATCTACTTCATAGATGCTGTGATTTCTAGATTGACACAAAGCAGCAACAATATGGTGGTATCTGGTCTTAGGTAGTATGAAAATTTGATTGAAGAAATGAGTTTAATGGCTTGAACATAAGGCAAACAATGGAGAACACTGAAATTCTGCTTTTTTTTTGGCTGATTGTTCATGAAAAGTTAATCTTTTAAAATATCTCTTTAAGTAGATACTCCTCAAAGAAGTATAATATAAACTCGTCTCTATAAAAGGTAACAACCTTAGGGAAAGATAGTGAAGGGCACTTCCCCAAATGCATCTTGACCATACAGGGTCTTTCACGTAGATTAGCAGTTACTAGGCAGGCTAAAAGACCCTTATCAGAGATGCTGAAGGATGAACTTGCCCCAAAGGGGTAAAAAAAGAAATTTACCTTCTAATGCTCTGGTATCATTTTTAAAAACTTGTTGTCTGGTCCTGTGCAACGTTTTAAAGAGCTGTAAAACCTGTTAACAAAATCAGAATTCAGACCTCAAAAAAAGAAAAAATTACATTATATATAACTGTATTGCAAGAATTAAACAGTATTCCTTTTCTGTTTGTTTTCAGAATAGCTGGTGAAAACCAAAACCCCAAAAGCCACATCTTTCTCCCCTGTAGCCGCTGGTGGTTTTGAACTGCTGACCCATTGTTTAGCAGCCGAATGCTTTAACCACTGTGCCACCACGGCTCCAGTGAAAAGCAGCGTTTACCAAAAACAAGTAGTTTGAACACAGACACAGCACAAAGATAGTTTAAAAAGTTAATGATCTCCCTGCCAAAAACTAGCCTGTGCCTGCTAAGGTAACCAACTTCATGAGTTGGTTCTTGTCATTCTCCATATAAAATCTAACACAATATGGTCCACTTTCACTCCCCAAACACTTCTGATTAGAATTGTACTAATTTACATACATATGCATTAAGTTTACACATATGAAAATAAATTTGGGAAGGACTGATATTCTTATGGTATTAAGTTTCAAATCCAGCAGTGGGTGCCAAAAAGGGCCCCTGAGGATGCTTTAGCTACCTCCCCACACAAAATGTCCATCAGTTCCCTACCCTGATCCATTCTTTGGTATGAATAATCAACATTTTCTCACTCTTATGTAAAGACCTTTGAAAACACAGCTTTAAGTCCCACCCCCCTACTTCCAACTAGATTATAGGTTCCACATCCTGTCAAAAACTCTAAAATCACAACTGCCACCCAAGATAAGATACATGTCTTCATTTATTCAGATCTTTTCTGTCCTTTCACAAGACTTTACATGTTTCTTTATACAGGTTCTGTACGTTTCTTTTAAAAATTATTACTAGGTATTTTATAATTCTTACTGCTCTTATGAATCGGTTAATTCCTGTCCTCCCTGCCATTCCCAATGAAATACTGCTGATATAAAGAAAAAGTTATTCTGCCATTATACCAATTATCTTAATTCTAGCAGTTTTCTAGTAGAATATCTTGCATCAGGGGTACAATTATATCATCTGCAAATAAACACTCAGTTTTCTATCATTTTCCATGATATATATTGCTCATCTCATTTTACTATTTTGTTATATTACTTTGATCCTCTAAAGTAAGTAGTAGTTGTTGGTTCTTCATTTAATATGACCGTTGTTAGTTTTTTATAAATAGTTTTTATAATGTTTAAGTAGTTTCTATTTCTATTTCAGAGCTTTAATAAAGACTGGCTGCCAAACTGAAATTTATCAATTGTGTTTTTGGCATGACTTGGTATAATCCAAGGTTTTCTCTCCTTTAATTGATGATATAATAATTTATGTTGAACCACTCTTACGTTTCTCTTAGAGACTAGGTCTACGTTGTCATAATAGTATATTTTGAAACACAGCTGGATTTGATTAATGATTATTTTATTTAAAAGGTCTGTATCTAATTTCATAAGTAAATTTGAGGTACAGGTTTTGTTTTTTTTTTGGTTAAGATCTTTATCAAGCTTTGGTTTATATTAGCTTCATGTAATGAATTGAGCTTTCCATATTGTTCTAGATTGGAAAAGTTTAACTAAGATAGAAATTATGTTAAGGTTAGCTAGAACAGCTATAAAACCAAAGATAGCTCTTAACAGCCAAGAGAAGCACTACTTGAGCAACTTTAACATTTAGAGGTCTTCACTTGTTCTCAAGATCAAACACATACATATACAAACTCATTAACTTATTACATCTTCAGAGAGCCCAGAAAGAAGATGTTTCAGATAATTTAGGTAAGTTTAATTGTGATATCTCAAAAGAGAAATGGACTGCTGAGAATTTATGAATATGCTGAGTCTGTGTAAGAAAACAGAGAGAAAAGAGCCTGGCATTTTGGTAGAAGATAGATTGTGAAGAAGCTTTAGTGATAGGCTGAAGACACTTAAAATTTTTCATATCCAGAAAGGAACTCAATATTGTTCCCCTAAATTGCTCTTCTGCATGTCTTCTTGATTTGTTACAGAGGCCATCTTGCCCATGGTATCTCAAACCAGAAATCTGCAGGTCATCCTTTAAACCTACTTTCTTCTCATGTGCTAACTTTAGGAATGTTTCTCTAACCTTTTTTATATTCTCCATTCTCCCGAACTATTTAAGTTCAGGCCCTCCCCATCTCTTGCTTAGACTACTACAAAGGTTTGTCACTCTGCCATCATTCCCTCCTGTCATGGATTGAATTGTGTCCCCCCAGAATATCTGACAACTTGGCTAGGTCATGATTCCCAGTATTGTATGGTTGTGTCATCTGATGTGATTTCCTTATGTGTTGTAAACTCTGTTACTATGATGAGGTTATACTGATGTGGTCTACAAGATTGGATATTGTCTTAATCCAATCTCCTTTAAGATATAAAAGAGAGAAGTGAGCAGAGACACACGGGAACCTCATACCACCAAGAAAGCAGTGCCAGGAGCAGAGCACGTTCTTTGGACCTGAGGTTCGTGTGCTGAGATGCTCCCAGACCAAGGGAAGACCAATGCATCACAAGGACCCTCCTCCAGATCTGACGGAGAGAAGAAGCATTCCCCTGGAGCTGAAGGCCTGAATTTGGACTTATAGCCTACTGAACTGGGAGAGAATAAACTTCTCTTTGTTAAAGCCATCCACTTATGGTATTTCTGTTAGAGCAGCATTAGACTAAGACATCTCCCTTTCTCGAGTCTGCTCTCTAGAAAGATGTGGTTGTAAATTCACATTTTGAAGAACACCCACAATCCAAACAGACAACAATTACGAATTAAAAAATTTTTTTTAAAGTATTGTAAAAAGAAACCAAAACAGTCCCACATAAGTGGAAAAACATACCTTGCTCATGGATTGGAAGACTCAACATTGTGAAAATGCCAATTCTACCCAAAAGCGATCTACAGATACAATGCAATCCCGATCCAAATTCCACCAACATATTTAATGAGACGGAGAAACAAATCACCAACTTCATATAGAAAGGGAAGAGGCGCTGGATAAGTAAAGCATTAGTGAAGAACAAAGTGGGAGGCCTCACACTACTTAATTTTAGAATCTAATATACTGCCTCAGTAGTCAAAACAGCCTGGTACTTTATAACAACAGATACAGAGACCAATGGAACAGAATTGAGAATCCAGACGTAAATTCATCCACTTATGAGCAGCTGATATTTGACAAAGGCCCAAAGTCCGTTAAATGGGGAAAAGACAGTCTCTTTAACAAATGGTGCTGACATAAACGGATATCCATCAGCAAAAAAATGAAACAAGACCTATACCTCACACTATGCACAAAAACTAACTCGAAATGGATCAAAGACCTAAATATAAAATCTAAACCCACAATGATCATGGATGAAACAATGCTAGGAGCCCTAACACACGGCATAAACTGTTTTGGTTTCTTTTTACAATACTCTAAAAAAATTTTTTTTAAGTCGTAATTGTTGTCTGTTTGGATTGTGGGTGTTCTTCAAAATGTGAATTTACAACCACATCTTTCTAGAGAGCAGACTGGAGAAAGGGAGATGTCTTAGTCTAATGCTGCTCTAACAGAAATACCATAAGCGGATGGCTTTAACAAAGAGAAGTTTATTCTCTCCCAGTTCAGTAGGCTATAAGTCCAAATTCAGGCCTTCAGCTCCAGGGGAATGCTTCTTCTCTCCGTCAGATCTGGAGGAGGGTCCTTGTGATGCATTGGTCTTCCCTTGGTCTGGGAGCATCTCAGCACACGAACCTCAGGTCCAAAGAACGCGCTCTGCTCCTGGCACTGCTTTCTTGGCGGTATAAGGTTCCCGTGTGTCTCTGCTCACTTCTCTCTTTTATATCTTAAAGGAGATTGGATTAAGACAATATCCAATCTTGTAGACCACATCAGTATAACCTCATCATAGTAACAGAGTTTACAACACATAAACCGCAAGTAACAATGCAAAAACACCACAAGAGAAACTAGATAACTGGGAGCTTCTAAAAAGTATTGTAAAAAAAACCCCATAATTGTGATAAAAAAAAATAAGATTAACTTCTCCAGAGACAGAACAAACTCTATCACAGTAAACAGGGCTAAGGTTGCCAACCTGTCAAGCTCTGAGTTCAGAAACAGGAAGAATGTTTCCTCAACTACTCAACTCGCTTAACTACTGTGGTAAAATAGAGGCTAAAAGTGTCCAACGGTAAACAAGGGACCGAACTAAGGGCCCACTGCTTAAAATCTGGGCTGAGAAAGGTCTCCCCTATCTGTGAGAGGAGTTTGAAATGTAACATTAAAATTAGTATGTTTAGAATTCTCACAGAAACGAAGAAATAACATCCATAAACAATAATTACAAAATAAAGGCAAAATAAAATGAGGATTATCATCATCATAATACCTAACATTTACTGAGCACATACTGAGTGTTAGGCATCGTTCTAAGTGCTTTACATATACAAAAAAACCTTAAAAGCAGACACTAAAACAAAAAGAGGAAATATAAAGCAGAAAGCTTAAAAACAAACAAAAAAAAAACGCAGCAAATCACAGTGAACTTCCTCAGAATATGTTACTGCAAACAAAGAATAAGAACAAAAAGAAGCGGTAGTAAATTTTAAAAAGAACAATCAGAAAACCCCAAAAAGCTCTTGATTTTAAATATGTGATAGTGAACATTAAGCTGAGAAAAACTGCCCAGAAAGTAGAATTAAAAAGTCAAAGAGACAAAAATTGAGGGCAGAAAAGATAAAAAAATTAAAGAAGTCTAGAAGGCCCAACCGTTTATTAACAGGAACTCTTGCAAGACAGAAAAGAGAAAATAGAGGGAAGGAATTAAAAGGGGAATAAATCAAGAAAATTTCACCAAGTGAGGGACATGAGTTACTAGATTGAAAGGGCTCCACTAATAATGCCCAACACAAAACTCATTTCACAACATATCACGATGTGAGTTCAGTACAATGCTTATAAACAGAAACCTGAGACAGGGGGAAGAAAAAACAGTTCACATATAAAAGATTTAAAAATTGGAATGGCACCTGACTTCTAAATAGCATCACTGTAAGTGAGAAAACAATGGTATACTGTCTTCACGTTTTGAAAAAACAAATATTCAGCTCAGAATACCATACACAGCTAAACTGTCACCTAAATACAAGGGCAAATAGATATTTAAGAACTGTAAATTTTCTTACTTGCCACACAGCCTTTCTTGAAAAGCTACAGAAGAAAGTACTCCACCAGAACAGGCGGTAAACCACAGTAGAAAAAAGGCGTGTTTACCAGGAAAACAGGTGATCCAACACAGAAGAGGCAAAGAGGTGATTATGAAGGACAAATACAGGTCAATATTTACACAGCCAGCCTAGAAGCAACTTATACAGACTACAGCAAAAAGATGAAATGCTCCAGAAAGGATGCTGCCATGAAAAATATGAAACTGATAGACATAGTTTTGCTGAGTTTGGTAACAGGTTATCTTCTACTCTGTCACACTGGGTTGTTAGGAGTCGACGGTACCTACTAGCAATAACAAATCAATGATAATAAAAATAAGGCAGTTACTAATTTCAAGAAAAACTAAAAATTAGAAATGAAAGGTAATATAATTGTATTTTAGTATATTAGAGGACTCACCTATGAACAACTGTCATATAGTCATGATAATCTCAAAGATGCAACTAACTAGCTAGAAATTGCATATTGAGTGGAGGGGCGAGCTCAGTCCTCATTCTCCATAATTTAAAGTCAATAAATATCTCAAAAGGAAAAAAAATTAAGAAATAGCAGTTTAAATATGCCACTTAAGATATATAAGGATCTCTGGTGGTACAGCGGTTAAAATCCTCGGCTGCCAAAAGGTTGGTGGTTCAAACTCATCAGCTGCTCTGCAGGAGACAGATGTGGCAGTCTGCTTCTGTAAAGATTTACAGCCTTGGAAGCCCTAAGGGGCAGTTCTACTCTGTCCTATAGCGTTGCTATGAGTCGGAATTGACTCAATGGCAGTGGGCTTGGTTTTTTTGGTTTATTTAGATACATAGAGATAAATACAGAAGAAATTGCAGCAGCATTATTCATATTGCACAAAAGCAGAAATAACCCAAATGTCCATTAACTGATGAATAGATAAACAAAAAAATGTGGTATATCCATACAATGGAATATTCAGTAATAAAAACAAATGAAGTACTGATACATGCTACAACATAAATGAAAACATTACACTAAGTGAAAGAAGCCAGAAACAAAAGGTCACCTATTCTATCAATATACTTATATGAAATATCCAGAATTGGCAAATCCATAGAGACAGAAAATACTGTAGTGGTTGCCAGGGGCTGAGGGGATGCAGGAATGGGGAGTGACTGCTAAAGGGTATAGGGTTTCTTTCTGGGATAATGAAAATGTTCTGTAATTAGTGGTGAAGATTTCATTAAACTAAAAACCACTGAACTGCATTCTTTAAAAGGGTAAATTTTGTTATGCAAATTATCTCATTAAAAAATTATGAACAATGACAAAAACAAGTACATAAAAATTTTTTTAAAAACCTGTATCTTCCCTGCACACTAAAAAGTAGCTTAAACAAGGAAATATGACATAAACTAAGTCATATTACAGGTAGGAAACTGGAATTCCTAAGTTATAAGCAGCCTGTTCTGTCAGGTTTCTGTAACAATATATATTAACTTTAAAAAAACAAACAAAAAGAAGGGAATAGGAACAATGAAGAAGGATAGACTAGCAGTATTTGAAAAGATAACAGCTGAAAATGAAGTACTGATACATGTTACAACATGGATAAACCTTGAAAACATTATGTTAAGTGAAAGAAACCAGACACAAAGGTGTACATATTGCATGATTCCATTTATACGAAATACATAGAATAGGCAAATCTATAGAGACAGAAAATAGATTAGTGGTTGCCTAGGGCTTGAGGGTAGGAGAAAATGGTGGATGATGGCTAAGGGGTGTAGGTTTCCTTCTGGGGTAATGCAAATGTTCTAAAATTGATTGTGTTGGTGGATGTACACCTTTGTGAATATATTAAAAGCCAGTGAATTGTACATTTTAAATGGGTGAACTTTGTTACGTGAATTATATCTCAATAAATCTGTTAAAAAAAGACACTAGCTGAGACTTTTCTAGAGTTTAATTCTCAGTTTAAAGAGGCATGAATGTTAAAAAATAAATAATGAATCCATATTTAAACCATAGTGAAAGAACACAAACTTTTTAAAGCTGCCTGAAAGGAAGAACAGATTATCTACAAAAAGTGATGATTAGGCTGAAGCAGACTTCTCATAAGCAACAGTAGATGCCAGAAAGGAAAATAAACATCAATCTGGGATGCAATAGTAGCTAAACTATTATTCAACAGTGAGATTAAAATAATGATAGTACCAGTCAAACAAAGACAGGGTGTATTTAACATCCATAGGTTCTCATTAAAAGAATTTTTAAAATTACTTCAGCAAGGAGAAATGAATAAAATTTTTCTTTAAAAAATTTTCAACACTGATTCAGAAAACCTATTTAAACAACCAAACCAAACCTGTTGCTGTCGAGTCGATTCCGACTCATAGTGACCCTGTAGGACAGAGTTTCCAAGAAGCGGCTCTAGATTCCAACTGCTGGCATTTTGGTTAGCAGCCGTAGCTCTTAACCATTGTGCCACCAGGGCCCCAGAAAACCTATTAGTAACTAAAAATATGCCCCTCCTAACAAAATACAGACAGTTGTCTCTGAAGTTCTACCACAGTTATACTGCACAGAAGAAAATCAACTGGGTATAGGCTGCACAGGAGTCCCTGGGGGGCGCAAATGGTTAAGCGCTTGACTACTAGCTGGAAGGCTGGTGGTTTGAACCCACACAGAGGTGCCCCACAACAGGCCTGGTGATCTGCTTCTGAAAGGTCACAGCCTTGAAAACCGTATGGAGTACAGTTCTACTCTTTACACATGGGGTCCCCATGAAATTGGAATCGACTTGACAGCAACTACCAAACATATAACCAAACACGTAACATGATGTATTATTAAGATTAGATTCAGCTGTGTGTGACAAAAACCCTGAAAACTGTGGTTGAAATAAGGTAGACAATTTTTTCCCTCCAATATAAACAAAAGGAGCTCTGGTTAGCATTTGGCTGCTAACCAAAAAAGTGGGCGGTTTGATCCCACGAGAGTCTCTGCGGGAGAAACGAGCTGGTGGGTGATCTGCTCCTGTAAAGATCACAGCCTAGGAAACCCTATAGGGCAGTTCTACTCTGTCCTGTAGGGTTGCTGAGTCGGAACGGACTGGACAGCACAGAACATATAAAAAACAAATAAAATCTGGAGGTAGCTATTCCAGGCTAGGTTAGTAGCTCCATGAAATCACTAGGGACCTAGGCTCCTTCTAGTCACCACTCTACTATCCCAGTGGTTTGGACCTCATCCTCATGGTCCAAGGGGGCTAGTGCTCCAGCTGCCATGTTTTCCAAGCAGGCAATGAAAGGCAGGAAGGACCAAAATGAGGCAAAAGGTGAAAGCCAGTTAGCTTTTGCAGTTTCCCTATTACATTTTCACTTATATTTCATTGGACATATCACAAGAGAAGATTGAAAATGTATTTACTGCAGGCAGCTTTAAGTACCAAATCAAAAACTGAAGGTTTTATTGTTAAGGAAGGAAAGAAGAGATACGAAGGCAGAACACAGCTAGCAGTCTCTGCCACACATACCACACCTGGTTTTCAATCTCACTCAACTTGATCTTTTACTAATTCATTCCATAGATTCCCTCAAATATGGCTCCTTGGTTTTAGTACAAGCTGTTTCCATGTCTGAAATTATTGTTTATCCCTTCATCACCCAGGGACCTCCTACTTGCCTTTCAAGATTTCTCTCAAACATCACCTTTATTGTGATGCTTCCTGATGACTTTAGGAGAATTCAATGCCCCTTCTCTGTGCTCCCACAGGGAGTCCTGGTGGCACAGTGGTTAAGCACCTGGCTGCTAACTGAAAGGTCAGCAGTTCAAACCCACCAGCCACTCCACGGGAGAAAGATGTGGCAGCTGCCTCCCTAAAGATTACAGCCTTGGAAATCCTGTGGGGCAGTTCTACTTTATCCTATAGGGTTGCACACTTGTTAAAGCACTTACTATTTCATATTTTAAGTTATGCTTAGGTGTCTGTCTCTAGCATCAGATTGAGAATTCTTTCAGAATAAGGGCATAATATTTGCATCTTAAGGCTAATACAAGGCCTGACATATTGGATGCTCAATGTCTAATGATGAACAAATGAATAGCTTTAACTTTAAGCTACAGATAATGAAGTATCACTAAACATTTCTGAGCAAGATAGTAACACAATCTTTACCTAGGAGTGAGAAGGGTTGGAGAATCAATGCAGCATAGCAGTAGTACTAACTGCCTGGACTAGGATGATTGCAGTAGATAAGGAGAGGAAGGAGAAGGAAGAAAAAAAAGTAAGAAAGAATAGACAGAACTTAGTAAATATAGTGGGTTGAATAGCATCCCCCCAAAATTCATGTCCACCTGGAACCTCAGAATGTGACCTTATTTGGAATTAGGGTCTTTGCAGATGTAATTAAGGTAGAGATTGAGATGAGGTCATACTGGATTAGGATGGGCCCAACATCCAATGAGAGTGTCCTTATAAGAGACAGAGAAAGACACACAGAGACACAGAGAAAATAGCGATGGGAAGATGGACACACAGATTGAAGTGATGCATCTACAAGCCAAGGAACACCTAAAATTGTCAGCAACCATCAGTGGCTAGGAGAGAGTCATGGGATGGTTTCTTTCTCAGAGCCCCAGCAGGAACCAACCCTGCTGACACCTTGATTTTAGACTTCTGAACTAAGCTGTGAGAGACTAAATATCTGTTGTTTTAAGTCACCCAGTTTGTGGCAATTTGCTCTGGTAGCCCTAGGAAACCAAAACAGTGACTAACTGGAAGGATAGGAGCAGGGGAAAGTAAAGGGTCAAAGATATGTTCAAGGTTTCCAACCTGGGAGAATACTAGAGCCTTCGGTAGAAACAAGCTTAGAAGAAGAAATTAGGAAAAAGAAAATAAGTTTTATTTCAAACATGTTCAGTTTAAGATGATGGCAATAATGCTGAATAGAAAGCTGAAGTTTAGGGGAGTCATCTGTGGTGAAACTGTAGATTAGGATATCACTGAAATAGAGCCTTGAAAACAGAATCCATGAGTAAACAGGCACATTAAAGAAGAGAAAGTAGAGGCATGAGGAGATAATTGAGAACAGAATCTTGGGAAACATTCACTGCAAGACAGGAGAGAAAAGATATTTAAAAAATGAGAAATTGAAAGAGAATTACAGAGCAAGTGTGGTAAATGTTAATAGGGAAGCTGGGGATACTATGTACTATTTTTGCAACTTTTTTATAAGTCTTGAATTATTTAAAAAAAGAAAAAGGAGTGATTAGGGATAGAAGCTAGAAGAGCACAGAACACTGCAGAAACCTAGGGAGTTTAATATTGCAAAAGTGGTGGATGACAGGTTGCATGGATTAAGAAGAAAGTGAGAAGTAAACCTAATGGTTTATACACAGTACCTAGAAAAAAGGAGAAAGAAAGATGTCTCCATTAGTACAACAACCAGCACCACTAGTTTAAGAAGGACTAATTAAAAAAAAAAAAGTCATCACTATAGCCTTGGAGCTAACAAACTTTTATTAAAATGAAGAAAGCTAGGTCACAGACCATCTTGTCCTCCTCATTAACTTACACTGATTAGAGATTTAGGTAGCAGTTTGTCATATCGTGGTAGCTTGCATGTTGCTGTAATACTGGAAGCTTTGCCACTGGTATTTCAAATACCAGAAGGGTCACCCATGGTGGACAGGTTTCAGCAGAGCTTCCAGACTAAGACAGACTAGGAAGAAGGACTTGATAGTATACTTCTGAAAAAAATTGGCCAGTGAAAACCTTATGAATAGCAGCGGAAACTTGTCTGATATAGTGCCGGAAGATGAGCCCCTGAGGTTGGAAGGCACTCAAACGATGACTGGGGAAGAGCTGCTTTCTCAAAGTAGAGTTGATCTTAATGATGTGGACAGAGTCAAGGTTTTGGGACCTTCATTTGTTGATGTGGCACAACTTAAAATGAGAAGAAACAGCTGCAAACATCGATTAATAACTGGAACGTGGAATGTACGAAGTATGAATCTAGGAAAATTGGAAGTCATCAAAAATGGAATGGAATGCATAAAGATTGATATCTGAGGTATTACGGAGCTGAAATGGACTGGTATTGGCCATTCTGAATCAGACAATCATATGGTCTACTATGCCGGGAATGACAACTTGAAGAGGAATGGCATTGCATTTATCATCAAAAAGAACATTTCAAGATCTATCCCTTAGTACAACGCTGTCAGTGATAGGAAAATAGCCATAGACCTACAAGGAAGACCAATTAATACAACCATTATTCAAAGTTATGCACCAACCATTAAGGCCAAAGATGAAGAAATTGAAGACTTTTACCAATTTCTGCAGTCTGAAATTGATCAAACAAGCGATCAAGATGCATTGATAATTACTGGTGATTTGAATGCAAAAGTTGGAAACAAAGAAGAAGGATCTGAAGTTGGAAAATATGGTCTTGGTGATAGAAATGGCACCAGATATCACATGATAGAATTTTGAGACCAACTACTTATTCACTGCAAATACCTTTTTTCAACAACATAAACGGTAACTATACACATGGACCTCGCTAGATGGAATACACAGGAATCAAATCGACTACATCTGTGGAGACAGACGATGGAAAAGCTCAATACCATCAGTCAGAACAAGGCCAGGGTACTGTTTATTGAGAAACTATTTGTTTTGTAAACCTTCACCTGAAGTACAATAAAAAAGAAAAAAAAAAAAAAGAACAAGGCCAGGGGCCGACTACGGAACAGACCATCAATTGCTCATATGAAAGTTCAAGTTGAAGCTGAAGAAAATTAGAACAAATCCATGAGAGCCAAAGTACGATCTTGAGTACATCCCACCTGAATTAAGTGACCATCTCAAGAACAGATATGATGCATTGAACACTACTGACTGATGACCAGACAAGCTGTGGAATGACATAAAGGACGTCGTACATGAAGAAAGCAAGAGGTCATTAAAAAGACAGGAAAGAAAAGACCAAAATGGATGTCAGAAAAGACTCTGAAACTTGCTCTTGAACATAGAGCAGCTAAAGCAAAAGGAAGAAATGATGAAGCAAAAGAACTTAACAGAAGATTTCAAAGGGTGGCTCAAGAAGACAAAGTAAAGTATTATAATGACAAGTGCAAAGACTTGGAGATAGAAAACCAAAAGGGAAGCATATGCTCAGCATTTCTCAAGCTCAAAGAACTGAACAAAAAACTCAAGCTTCGAGTTGCAGTATTGAAGGATTCTATGGGCAAAATATTAAATAACAAAGAAAGCATCACAAGAAGATGGAAGGAATACACAGAGTCATTGTACCAAAAAGAACTGGTCGATGTTCAACCATTTCAGGAGGTAGCATATGATCAAGAACTGATGGTACTGAAGGACGAGGTCCAAGTTGCACTGAAGGCACTGGTGAAAAACAAGGCTCCAGGAATTGACGGACTACCAGTTGAGATGTTTCAACAAAGATGCAGCACTGGAGGTGCTCACTCATCTTTGCCAAGAAATTTGGAAGACAGCTACCTGGCCAATCAACTGGAAGAGATCCATATTTGTACTCATTTCAAAGAAAGGTGACCCAACAGAGTGAAGAAATTATTGAACAATATCATTAATATCGCACACAAGTAACATTTTGCTGAAGATCATTCAAGAGCAGCTGCAGCAGTACATCAACAGGGAACTGCCAGAAATTCAAGCTGGATTTAGAAGAGGATATGGAACAAGGGATATCATTGCTGATGTCAGACAGATCATGGCTAAAAGCAGAGAATAGCAGAAAGATGTTTACCTGTGTTTTATTGACTATGTAAAGGCATTCGACTGTGTGGATCATAACAAATTATGGATAACACTGCAAAGAGTGGGAATTCCAGAACACTTAATTGTGCTCAGGAGGAACCTGTACACAGATTAAGAGGTAGTTGTTCAAATAGAACAAGGGGATACCATGTGGTTTAAAGTCAGGAAGGGTGTGTGTCAGGGTTCTATCTTTTCACCATACTTATTCAATCTGTATGCTGAGCAACTAATCTGAGAAGCTGGACTATATGAAGAATGGGCCATCAGGATTGGAGGAAGACTCACTAACAACTTTCGTTATTCACATGACACAACCTTGCTTGCTGAAAGTAAACAGGACTTGAAGCACTTACTGATGAACGACCACAGCCTTCAGTATGGATTACACATAAACATAAAACAAAAATCATCCCAACTAGACCAATAAGCAACATCATGATAAACGGAGAAAAGATTGAAGTTGTGAAGGATTTCATTTTTCTTGGACCCACAATCAATGCCTGTGGAAGCAGTAGTCAAGATATGAAATGAAGTATTGAACTGGGCAAATCTGCTGCAAAAGACCCCTTTAAAGTGTTAAAAAGAAAAGACATCACTTTGGGGACTAAGGTGGGCCTGACCCAAGCCATGGTGTTTTCAATTGCCTCATATGCATGTGAAAGCTGGACAATGAATAAGGAAAAACGAAGAACTGATGACTCTGAATTATGGTGTTGGTGAAGAATATTGAATATACCATGGAATGCTAGAAGAATGAACAAATCTGTCCTGGGAGAAGTACAGCCAGAATGCTCCCTAGAAGCAAGGATGGCGAGTCTTCATCGCACATACTTGGACGAGTTATCAGGAGGGACCAGTCCCTGAAGAAGGACATCACGTTTGGTAGAGGGTCAGTGAAAAAGAGGAAGACCCTCAACAAGATTGACTGACACAGTGGCTGCAACAATGGGCTCAAGGATAAAGATTTTGAGGATGGTGCAGGACCGGGCAGTATTTCATTCTGCTGTACATAGGGTTGACTCTATGGAACCTAACAACAACATACTTTTTACAGTCAGATCAGTTTGAATCTGACATTGCTACTTATTATAAGCTCGGAAAAATTATTAAGCCTTTTGCCTCAATTTTGTTGACTAAATAGGCTAGCTAATCTTAAGGGTGTATAATATAATTTCTGTACTAGATTTCACTTTAGTTATCACTTCCTCAGCCCTTCTAAATCTGTTACAAGCCCCCTATCCCCCCACCCCCAAGTACACCCATATCACTGGGCACTGATCCTGCCATAACACTTGCTGCTGTCCCATACTTTCTCAAAGGCTTTATGGTCACCTATGTATCCTCTGCACTTAGCATTGGTACCGTGTATAGATGATAACTAGCTGCCATAGAGTTGATTCTGACTCATGGTGACCCTGTGGGTGTCAGAGTAGAGCTGTGCTCCACAGGGTTTTCAATGGCTATTTTTTGGAAGTAGGTTGCCAGGCCTTTCTTTCAGTGTACCCTCTGGGTGGACTCAAACCTCCAACCTACTGGTGAGCAGCCGAGTGTGTTAACCATTTGCACCACCCAGGTACTCCCTGTAGATGGTAGGCCTCACGAGAAGTGTTTTTAAAAAGAATGCTATTTATTTTCATGTATCCAAGTTTTCCAAGCAACTTTCCACTTCAAGGAATGTTCCTCTTTCTGGAATACTCTTTTGTCTCTCTTCTAATTTCTAATCAAACTTCAGGTCTCAATGTAACTTATACTTGAGAAGAGCTTTTTTTGTATCATTCCAAATAGGTTAAATTCCACTTACATACTTATAAATACACTGTATTTTCATTTCAAAACATTTATTATAATTTTAATAATTGTTTAAAATCTCCCTCCTTGCTACACGTCTTTATAGAAGGCAAAAAAACGGTCTGTTTATTGTTCTATCTGTTATGCCTAGATAGTATAGGCTAAAAATAGCTATTATGGATGCTCAATAAATTTTTGAGTGAATAATCCTTTTCAATTCTGTTTCTATTGGTGCAGAGAACACCAATTTCAATAGTACATGACGCACCGCTTGGTGGCTCCCTATTATTGCCAACCATAGGCATCCCTTTTCCTCACCGTACTGCAGCCGACCATGCTTGTTTCAGCAAATGACAAGTACAGGTCCCAACCGGCCATGTTGATGGCATTTAGGTTAGGGATGGCTGGCCCCACGAGAACTGCGCACCGGGCAGAAATGTGCATCAGCTTGACGAGAAACAAGAATCTTAAGCCCAGGTCCTCAGGGCTAGAACGGGGACAGGGCCAGCACTTCCCAACCTCACCGATAGCATTCAGGTCTCGCCAGTCTCCACTGTCTCGAAAAGTGCTACTTTTGGCAAGTGAATTTGCTGGGACGTGGTTTCCTTGGTTCCTAGACTTCTGTGCACCTTCTGGTTATCACCTCATTGGATGGTTGTAGCTCAAGATTGCCTTTGGCATCCCGTACACTTCCCAGGGATGTGAAATGGGTCCCTCAGAGAAATACTCGGTCTGGAGACCAAAGAGAAGCAGAACTTAAGTGGCGGGCTTGCATGACGAATAAACACTCCGTACCCCGGTAGCACCAAGAAATAGGAACCACACTGGTGTTTCCTGCCCTTCTCCGCACCTGCACAAATCCTCGACCGCCCCTCGGGGTTAGTTGCCAGGCTCCTCAGGGGCCCATATCCTCCGTGGAGGGGCCGGCACTTCAGCTCAGAGACCCCAGACAACCTTCGCAAGGTCTCGAACGTACCCTCCCGGTCGGCATCGCACCCACCCCCTACCCGAGACCTGTCACCTTGGCCGCCTGACTCATGGTTCTCCTCTCTGTTATCGCCGCCTCGCAAGCTGTCGAGTCGCCCCGCCTCTCGGCAACCAATCACTGCCGAGCAAGAACTCTCCAACTCCCCGAAGCCACGCTCCTAACGCGCCGCAACCAATCATCACGCAGCATCTTCTTCGTAGCCCCGCCTCCCTTGGAGGGACGGGAGAGGTGTTTGCTAAGCGGGTGGCAACTGGTAAAATCGCGAGAAACTGCCTAGTCCAATTACGTACTAGAGAGAGGAGAACGGAAATCACCTCGATGCCATGTTAGTGAGGGGCAGAATCACTTCCGGTCTCTGCGAGGCACCCTCGGAGATTGGTTGTAACGGATTCATTCGGCACTTATCTGTCATTACCTCTTGTTTGGGGTTTGGGTCGTTTATTAAAGAGCCCTTATTTTTACATTTCCCAGTTGTGACTGTCTCCTTGGAAACGTGCATAAAAGAGATTCAAGTCCTAACTACAGCAAACATTGAAACGCTGACTCGTAAAAGCGCCATTTGTACATTCTCTCTTTTAATCTGCTCAGAAGGTGAGGGTAAGTGATTTGCCCGAGATCACACGGCTAGTAAATGCGGGTCTGGTATACCAATCTTCTATGCCTGACCCCAAAGCCTAGTCTAAACATCCTGTCTCCTCTACTTGTTCTGCTCCTTGGTTTTGCTGGTCAATGAAGAGGTCAGAAATGGATAATGGTGATATCATGTTTAATCATAAACAATCATAAAGCATTTATTTAAAAGCGTTTTAACTTCTGCCCTTGCAAGCGTCAAGAAAATTCTCAGACTTTTCCCCATTGCATAATTGTTGGTTGCTTTCCCTACCCCCACAGCCTTCCCGATTACCTTTTAGATAAAATTTACTCTTTATTGAGAATGAAAAGTTTGGGCTGATGTATCTCCAAGGCCCATCTTACAGAATATTGGCAAGTCATCATGACCCAGCAAGATAATAGCTGACTTTGTATTTTTAGTAAGATGCATTCGATTTGCAGAAAACCTTTTAACATATTCAAGCAGTGAAACCAACCTTAATGGTATTGTCTTTTTTCCAGGAAACAATAAATTCTATCTTGTGACACTGCATTGTAGTCCCTTCTGAATGCTAACAAATGATTAAAAGATGCTTATTTTCATTTCCTGTTTAGGACGATAACCCAATTTCTTGAAAATTGGTAATTCATTGTGATCATTTCTGTTACACTAGGATCCTGTGTTCACTTAACCAAAATCCCTCATCTGCCAATTTTTGGAAAATATAGTTCCTATTGTGCCAAGTGCTGAGGCTTCTGTTCTCTTAGATAAATAAATGGTTCCTTCAGCTGTTCCACAAATGAGTTGGCTCTTTACCATCCTGATTATTCTTCTGAGAACATGTCCTGGTTTGTCTGCAGGTCAAAGTGTGGGACCCAGAACTGAACAGAAAATTCCAACATATTCATTATGTAAGTTCATGGAGCTTTATGGTAGGCAGAATAATGATCTCCTAAAGAAGTCCATGTCCTAATCCCCAAAGTCTCTGAATATGTTACCTTATATGGCAAAGGAGACATTGCAGATTTGATTAAATTAAGGATCTTGAGATGGGAAGAGCAGTGTGACTTATCCAGGTGGGCCCAATGTAATCATAAGGATCCTTGTAAGTGGAAGAAGGAAGCAGAATCAAGAAGTTTGAAGATGCTATGTTGCTGACTTTGAAGATGGAGGAAACCAAGGAAGGCAGGTGGCCTCTTGAAGCTGGAAAAGGCAAAGGAATGGATTCTCCACTAGAGCCTTTAGAAGGAATACAGCCCAGCTGACACCTTGATTTTAGTTCAAAAAGTCCATTTCGAACTTCTGACCTCCAGAATGCTGTCTGCATTCCTTGGCTCATGGCCCCTTCCATCTTCAAAGCCAGCAAGGTAGGATCTTCAAATCTCTGACTGTCTCCTGCTTCACTTCCCTCTCTCCTTATGATTACATTGGGCCCACCTGGATAATCTAGGATAACCTCCCCATCTCAAGTCCCTTTTGTCATGTAAAGTAACATATTTATAGGTTTCAGGGATTTGGACATGGACATCTTTAGGGGGCCATTATTCTGTCTACCACACCCAGTATGAGTGAAGCCAGTCAATACGGTGGAAATGGAAGGAAATGAGGTAAAAGAGTAGCCATGAGCCTGATCACATAGGATCCTATAAGGATTTTGGATTTTATTCTGAATGTGATGGAAAGTCTTAGAAGTAAAGTATTGCCAGCAGGAGAATGACATCATGATTTATATTTTATGAAGATCATTTTGGGTGCTACATGGCAATTTGACTATAGTGGAAGTGGAGAGGCCACCTAGGAGGCTATTGAAGTACTCTAGGCAAGAGATAGTGGCTTGGATTAGGGTATTGAGGTAGAGAAGGTAAGTAGAGGTGAGAGGAAAACCAAGAGAGTGAAGACCATTGCCTAAAGGAGGGGATGGTCAACAGTGCCAAACAATGCAGAAAGGTACTGTATAATCAGAACTGGAGTTGCCCATAGGATTTTGTAAGTGCAGGACCATAGTGACCTTGACAAGAAGGAAATGGGTTTGAAAGAGATGAGAAAGGCGACACAATATAAACTCTTTAAAATAGGAGCAGAGATATGGAGGAGGGTGTGTGATTAAGGAAAGTTTTGTTTTTTTAAGGTGGGGCATATTACATTCTTTTGATTGCTGCTGGGAATAAGTCTTTCGAGAACAGTTGTTTTCAAACTTGGATTGGAATCATTTGGGGGAGGTGTACAAACTACCAATGTCTAGGTCCCACAACCAGAGATTCCGATTTAATTGATCTGGCTTGCGGCCAGGGTCGCAGGGATTTTTTAAAGCTTCCTAGATGATTTTAACATGTAGTCAGGGTTGACAACCACTGCTAGAGAGAAAAAAAAGTGACCCAAGAAGGGGTTTATTGCTGGAGCCAAGACCTTCTGTAGCCGAGAAGTGAAACACTGCTGCAAAAATCAAAACACAGACGATTTTATTGCGCCCCTAGTCCCAGAGAAGTGGTATGGTGTCTCAGCCAACAAACGTGGCCAAGCACACTTCGATTATTAAATCTTTTCAATACAGTATTCAGCTTTTCCTACAAGCGTCCATAAGGTACGTGAAAAATGGCTAATACCGGTAACTCCACTCCCCGGGGTGTTATACACAGCATGAGACTTAAAAAAAAAAGAGAGGGAAGGACGGAGGGAGGAAAGAAGGGTGAGAAATGAAGAAACGAGGGAGGGAAGGTAGAAATGAAGAAAGAAAGAAGGGAGATAAGAAAGAAATTAAAGAATGGAAAAAGGTCTCTGAGGCTCTTGGACCCTGGGAGCGAGAACCTCTTTCAAACCCGGTCTGTCCAAGCAGTTCCCCGGGGGCTCCCGCGCGCCAGCAGTAGCGGCCGCTCAGGTTTCCAGTGCGCAGGCGCACGACCAGCTAGGGCGCGCGAGCAGCGATCGCCGCGCAGGCTTGACCGCGCGCTCCCGCCTCCCTCCGAGTACACCCACTCCTTCCTTGTCTGAAGCTTCTCCTGGAGTCGCGGTGCAGGAGGGAGACTGAGATGGCAGATGAGATCGCCAAGGCTCAGGCCGCTCGGCCTGGTGGCGACACAATCTTCGGGAAAATCATCCGCAAGGAAATCCCAGCCAAAATCATTTTTGAGGATGACCAGGTAGGCACCGGGCGCCGCCTCGCTCTTGGGCTGAGGTGGGAGCAGCCGCCCGTGGACATGCGGATTTCCCGCGGAGGGAAGAGAAGGGTCGGGAGGCACTGTCGGGAATGGAAGGGGCCCGGCCGCCTGGGCAGAGGACCCGCATGGCCTCTGTCGTGGGTCCCACGCCGGCGGTCAGGCTCGCGGCCGCTTGGAGGTGGCCTGCCGGCGCGTGCCGGAGCTCCGATTACTCGTTATCAGCCCGGGCGCGGGCCACGCCGCCGGCCGCCCGCGGTGTCCGCTCCGCGGGGCCAGGGCGCGTGTGGGGGGCGCGCCGAGTCCCCGGCGTGGTCGCCCGCCCGCTGCCCGGCTGCTTCGGACCTCGCCTGTGTTAGGAATCTCGCAATCTCGCCAGCTCTCTCCTTGTCAGGGAGAAATCCGATCCGGCCCTGACTCAGGCCCAATCTCCGCGATCTCCCGCGCACAGCCAGCCAGCCAGCCAGCCAGCCAGAGGCGTTCCCAGGCGCCTCCCCTCGCGGCGCTGCGCTCTAGGGTCGGGGCCCCGGCTGCACTGCACGCCGCGGAGCCAGGCGGCGAACTAGCTCGCAGGCCACTTCCACGCGGGCCCGCTCCCCGCCTGGTTCGGTCCGCGGACTCCAGAGATAGGAGTCTGGGATTTGCTTTCCTGTGGCCTCTCCCGCTGAACATTTTCCACGTGTACACAGTTGAATGGTTTCTTTTATTTTCGATAGGAAGCAGTATTATGCCGAACAGTTGCCGTTGAGTCGACTCCGACTCGTAGTTTTTGTTGACTTCTTTATAGATGATGTTGTTTTAGAAAGGCCGAGTTGACGTGACTTTGCGACGTCGTGTGCGAAATATTTAGTAGACAGTTGTATTTATGGGTTTGAATTGCAGAGAAAGCGGGGCAGGAGGTTGACTGGTTTAGATAGAAATGTTTTGTAATCTTTTTGTTAATTTAAATTAACTTTAAGAAATACGGAATATCAGAGAAACATCATTTTATCCTATGCTAGTGGCGTTCTTAGATTCAAAATGTATCTACGATTTAGTTTCCTAGAGGTAAATTTGGTTTAAATACCTTATTTGCCACTATATTTTTTATAAAAATTTGCTAGTACCTTTTACAAATGATCATTGAAATATTAGACTTCTGAACTCCCAAATCCAACAGTTTAATTAACATCCTGAAACAATCTAAATGATACAGCATTTTTTATGGAGTACCAAATTAAATTACTTCTGAGAAAGATAAGCATGGATGGGTTCTATTGAGCAGCTTCCACCTTCAGAGGAGAACAAGAGATACAAAAACATTCATGTAATATGTTTATTTATAGAGACTTCTAGTGTGGTAATTTGTCTAAATGCTACTCATCTTCCTCAGTTCTACAAAAGAGATTAAGTATATTTCTTAAATAGTCAAAGTGGGAAGAATACTGATCAAATATCAGCCAAATATGTATACAAAACTAATAGAAGCTGTAAAGGGAAAACACAGGAAACTGCTCAAGAGGGGCCTCTGACCTGAGGAAGGAGGGTGATGGGAGACGGAGTAATTTCCTTCAGAAACAGTATATATGCTGAGAGCTGAGGAATGAATAGCAATTTAAGTTAGATAAAAGTTGCTGTTATTGGAGAGGGGGTCATTGCAGTAGAAGAAACAGGATTTGAAAAAGCCCTGAGTGTGGAGAGATATGAAGGACAGTGTGACTTTAATGTGAAGAGTTACCTGAGATGAGACTGGAAAGGTAGGCAACTAGTAGGCTAGTTTCTACTCATTCTTTGGATTTCAGCTTAAATGTCACTACCTCAGAGTGGTTGTCCCTGACCACCCAGTCTGAATCAGTTTTTTTCTGTTATAATCTTTCATTTCACTCTTTACTTTTTCTTTGTAACGTGTATGACCTTAGGTAATTATACCTTTATTCAAAATTGATCTTTTCATTAGACTGTAAATTTCATGAAAAGAACCATGTGACCATGTATATTATATATAATTCTGTTTTCTTAGCACCTAGTACAGTGCTGTGCATGTGGTTAGTGCTGTATAAGTAGTCTTTGAAAGAATGTTTAGCCTACTAAATGATATACTAAAACTTTGATTTTTTTTCTTTTCCTCAGTGTCTTGCTTTTCATGACATTTCCCCTCAAGCACCAACACATTTTTTGGTGATACCCAAGAAACATATTTCTCAGATTTCTGTAGCAGAAGATGATGATGAAAGTGTAAGTAAATTTATTAACACAATTTATCGCTTTTCTTGCTTTTTAAATTAAGACACTAAATTTTGTCCCAAAGTGATACACATTTTCATCTTGCTAGAGGCGTTACTGAGGAAAACCAGAAAAACCATTAGGGCTTAAATATAATGTATAAATAGTTTGAATTTGATAAAACAAATATATTCAGAAGTAAAATACATTTCAGGAATTGGTGTGCTGTGTCATTAAATCAGAGAAAAAAAATAAAAATTCACACTGTTGAAATTCTGATAATCAAAATGATGTTTAAAGGGTGATTTGTACAGAAACATTGGAGGCATATATTAAAAAGAAGAGTCACTGATATATGAAACCCAAAATCACATAAACTATGTTTATCCAAAGTAGATATACAAAGTCCATGTATGTAACTCACACAGTGAACCTCAACCCTCCAAACACACGTGATTAGTGAGGCTAAAAGTTTGGTTACTAAATCTATAAATTATAGCAGGGGTTGTCAGTCTACTGTCTGTGGGCCATCTGGCCGGCTGTAGGTTTTGTTGGAACACAGCCACTCTCATTTGTTTAATTATTAGCTTTTAATAGCATTGTTAATTTTTACAGAGGCTGTATGGCCCAGAGGTCTAAAGTATTGAGTATTTGGCCTTTCACAGAAAAAGTTTGCCGACTACTGGCTTAAACAGCAGCCCAGAAACAGAAAGAGGTAATCAGGAGCTATCACTTTGCTCTGTAGAAGAAATTAGAAAACCTGTGAAACAGAGATATAACTTGAAAAGCACAGCAGTCCTGCTCCCACATAACACATGGTCGGAAGGCCTTTAATAATATCTCAGATTCTAGCATAATATTGTAATTTTCATAGTTATAACCTCGAGTGGTCAAGAGTAAGTAAATTATTTTGAATAAACTGTTTAAGAAGACAGAATTGTATCCAAAATGTGTATAAATTTACACCATCTTAGCTCAGTAGAAAATATTCATAATTGCTCTTTATGTGAGGATTTATAGTGTTTGTTTACTTAGATCAGGGGTTTTCAAATTTCTGTAAAGTAACTGTTTTCCAAAGGAAACCTTACTAGATGCCTGAGTTTCTCAGACTATTTTAATCTTCATTATAAGATTAAATGGACAGTATTTGTTTACAAAATCTTATGAAATCATCTTTTCTGAGACCCAGTTACAGATTGCTGACTTATATAAACAAGAGGAATTATACATATGACTATTTCTGTCATCATCTGTGCCAGCGAATCAAAATTTTAGAACTGTTATGTTATATATAAGCAAGTGATTGCATAGATTTAAAAATATATATAGAAGACTGATGACTATTCTCAACATTTATTTCTTTAAACTGTGTGTTATGACATTCCTAATTTTCATTATGAATTAATTTATTGGTACTGAAATCTATATATTTTATTACAGTACCAGTATCCTTTAAGATTGAACGGAGAAAAGTGAGGGAAGAAAATGCTCTGGTACTCTAATAAAAAAACTGAAGATGCTTTCATAGTCCGAGCTGGTGGTGGTATTTGAATAATATTTTTTTAGTGTAACTGCCAATTTAAGTAGCATAAAGCTGTGTTTGGTATACTTTAAGGTAGTAGAACCTTAAAATAATCAGCAAAGAGAAGTTCAGGTGGTTTTTCCAATACCAGTGTTTGTTCATTTTCTTTTTTCTTTCTTGATTTTTTTCCCATACAAAAATTTATACATACATTGTTATGTGACTCTAATTGCTCTCCCCATACTGTGACAACACACCCCTCCTTTCCATCCCTGATTCCCCATGTCCATTCAACCAGCTCCTAGCCTTCTCTGCCTCACCATCTCACCTCCAGACAGAAGCGGCCCATTTACTCTCTTGTATTTACTTGAGCTAAGAGGCACACTCCTCACGAGTGTCACTTTATGTCCCACAGTCCAGTCCAATCCTTGTCTGAAGAGTTGGGCTCGGAAATTGTTTTAGTTCTGGACTGATAGAGAATCCAGGGGCCCTGCTTTCTGGGGTTCCTCCAGTCTCAGTCAGATCATTAAGTCTGGTTTTCTTACTAGAATTTGAGTTCTGCACCCTACCTTTCTCTTGCTCCATCCGGGACTCTCTGTTGTGTTCCCGGTCAGAGCGGTCATAGGTGGTAGCCAGGTACCATCTAGTTCTTCTGGTCTCAGGCTGATGAAGTCTGTGGTTTATGTGGCCCTTTCTGTCTCTTGGGTTCTTGTGTCTTTGGTGTTCTTCATTCTCCTTTACTCCGGGTGGTTGAGACCAATGGATGCATCTTAGATGGCCACGTGCAAGCTTTTAAGACCCCGTATGCCACTCACCAAAGTAGGATGCAGAACATTTTCTTAATAAGCTTTGTTATGCCAGTTGACCAAGACGTCCCCTGAAAGCATGGTCCCCAGAAACATACCCCTGCTACTCTGTCCCTGAAAGTGTTTGATTGTATTCAGGAAACTCCTTAGACTTGGTTTAGTCCAGTTGTGCTGACTTCCCCTGTAGTGTGTGCTGTCCTTTCCTTCACCTAAGGTAATTCTTATCTATTATCTAGTTAGTAAATAACCTTCCTCCTCCCTCCCCACCCTCCTCACCATCACAGAATGTTTTCTCCTGTGTTTAAACGTTTTCATGAGTTCTTGTAGTAGTGGTCTTATACAATATTTGTCCTTCTGTGACTGACTAAATTCACTCAGCATAATGACCTCCAGCTTTCTGCATGTTATGAGATGTTTCACGGATTCATCGTTGTTTTTTATCATTGCGTAGTATTCCATTGTGTGGATATACCATAATTTGTTTATCCATTCGTCTGTTGATGGGCACCTAGGTTGTTTCCATCTTTTTGCTATTGTGAACAGTGCTGCAGTGAACATGGGTGTGCATATTATCTATTTGTGTGACAGCTCTTAATTTCTCTAGGGTATATTCCAAGGAGTGGAATAGCTGGATCGTATGGTACTTCTATCTCTAGCTTTTTAAGGAAGCACCAAATCGATTTCCAAAGTTGTGTTTTTTTGGATTAATGCTAGCCTTGTTAGGGTGAGATGATATCTCATTGTAGTTTTGATTTGCATTTCTCTAATGGCTGATGATCATGAGCATTTCCTGATGTGTCTGTTAGCCGCCTTAATATCTTCTTTGGCGAAGTGCCTGTTCATATCCTTTGCCCATTTTTTAACTGGGTTATTTATCTTTTTGTTGTTGAGGTTTTGCAGTATCTGGTAGATTTTAGAGATTAGACGCTGATCTGATTTGCCCTAGCCAAAAATTTTTTCCCAGTCTGTAGGTTGTCTTTTGACTCTTTGAGTGAAGTCTTTTGATGAGCATAAGTGTTTGATTTTTAGGAGCTCCCATTTATCTCGTCTCTCTTCTGGTGCTTGTACATTGTTACTTACGTTTCGTATTGTGTTTATGCCATGTATTAGGGCTCCTAGCGTTGTCCCTATTTTTTCTTCCACGATCTTTATTGTTTTCGATTTTATATTTAAGTCTTTGATCCATTTTGAGTTATTTTTGTGCATGGTGTGAGGTATGGGTCTTGTTTCAGTTTTTTGTAGATGGATATTCAGTTATGCCAGCACCATTTGTTAAAGAGACTGTCTTTTCCCCAATTAGTGGACTTTGGGCCTTTGCCAAATACCAGCTGCTCATAGGTGGATGAATTTATGTCTGGATTCTCAATTCTGTTCCATTAGTCTATGTATCTGTTGTTGTACCAGTACCAGGCTGTTTTGACTACCATGGCAGTATAATAGGTTCTAAAATCAGTTAGTGTGAGGCCTCCCACTTTGTTCTTCTTCTTGAGTAATGTTTTACTCATCTGGGGCCTCTTCCCTTTCCATATGAAGTTGGTGATTTGTTTCTCCATCTCATTAAAAAATGCCAGTGGAATTTGGATCGGGATTGCATTATATTTGTAGATCGCTTTGGGTACAACTGACATTTTCACAATGTTGAGTCTACCTATCCATTAGCAAGGTATGTTTTTCCACTTATGCGGGTCTCTTTTGGTTTCTTGCAGTAGTGTCTCGTAGTTTTCATTGTATAGGTCTTTTATGTCTCTGGTTAGATTTATTCCTAAGTAATTTATCTTCTTGGGGGCTATTGTAAATGGTATTGATTTGGTATTTCCTCTTTGAGGTTCTCTTTGTTGGTGTAAAGGAATCCAACTGATTTTTAATTTTTTTATTTTTTTTATTGTACTTCAGGTGAAGGCTTACAGAACAAATAGTTTCTTATGAAACAGTAGTACACATATTGTTTTATGACATTGGTTAACAACCCCACAACATGTCAACCCTCTAACTTCTCAACCTTTTTTTTTTCGTGAAAATACACATAGCCAAAGATACACCGTTTCAGAAATTTCTACATGCACAGTTCAGTGACATTGACTATGCTCTTCCAATTGTGGTGCTATTCTCACTTAAGATGAAGGCTTACAGAACAAAATAGTTTCTTATTTAACAGTTAGTACACATGTTGCCCTGTGACAATGGTTAACAATCGCACAACACATCAACAATATCCTTACTCAACCTTGGGTTCCCGGAATCCAACTGATCTTTGTATGTTTATCTTGTATCCTGAAACTTTGCTGAAATCTTCTATTAGTTCCAGTAGTTTTCTGGTGGATTCTTTGGGGTTTCTGTGTATAAGATCATATCATCTGCAAACAGAGATACTTTGACTTCTTCTCTACAAATTTGGATGCCCTTGATTTCTTCTTCTAGCCTAATTGCTCTGGCTAGGACCTCCAGCACAGTGTTGAATAAGAGTGGTGATAAAGGGCATCCTTGTCTGGTTCCTGTTCTCAAGGGGAATGCTTTCAAAGTCTCTTCATTTAGGATGATGCTGGCTGTTGGCTTTGTATAAATGCCCTTAATTACATTGAGGAATTCCCTCCTGTTCCTATTTTGTTGAGAGTTTTTATCATGAATTGGTGTTGGACTTTGTCACATGCCTTTTCTGCATCGATTGGTAAGATCATATGGTTCTTGTCTTTAATTTATGTGATGGATTACATTGATTGTTTTTCTAATCTTGAACCATCCCTGCCATCCTGGTATAAGTCCCACTTGATCATGGTGAATTATTTTTTTGATATGTTGCTGAATTCTAGTGGCTAGAATTTTGTTGAAGATTTTTGCGTCAATGTTCATGAAGGATATTGGTTTGTAATTTTCTTTTTTTTGTGGTGTCTTTACCTGGTTTTCGTGTCAGGGTTTTGCTGGCTTCACAGAATGAGTTTGGGAGTATTCCATCCTTTTCTATGCTCTGAAATAGCTTTAGTAATAGTGGTGTTAACTCTTCTCTGAAAGTTTGGTAGAATTCTACGTGAAGCCACCTGGGCCAGGGCTTTTTTTTGTTGGGAGTTTGGTTTTTGCAAATTCCCTAAACTTCTGTTTATCTGGAAATGCCCTCATTTCGCCATCATATTTTAGAGACAGTTTTGCTGGATATATAATTCTTGGCTGGCAGTTTTTTTTCTTCGAGACTTCATATATGTCATCCCATTGCCTTCTTGCCTGTATGGTTTCTGCTGAGTAGTCCGAGCTTATTCTTATTGAGTCTGCTTTGTAGATGACTTTTCATTTCTCCGTAGCCACTCTTAACATTCTCTTCTTATCTTTGATTTTGGCAACTTTGATTATAATATGTCCTGGTGACTTTCTTTTGGGATCTACCTTATGTGGGGTTGGATGAGCATCTTGGATAGATATGTTGTCATCTTTCACAATATCAGGGAAGTTTTCTGCCAACAAATCTTCAACAATTCTCTCTGTAGTTTCTGTTATTCCCCCCCCTCTGGTACTCCAATCACTCGTAGGTTATTCCTCTTGATAGAGTCCTACATAATTCCTAGGGTTTCTTCATTTTTTTAAATCCTTTTATCTGATTTTTTCTCAAATAAGTTGGTGTCAAGTGCTTTATCTTCAGTCTCACTAA
The DNA here is from genome assembly GCF_000243295.1 of Trichechus manatus latirostris. NCBI lineage: Eukaryota > Metazoa > Chordata > Mammalia > Sirenia > Trichechidae > Trichechus > Trichechus manatus. The sequence goes on from NW_004444063.1 coordinate 7,887,458, forward strand.
TTCTGACTTCCATTGCCTCAATTCTGCTTCTGTGACTTTGTATTGAATTGTTTAATTCTGACATTTTGTTGTTAATTTTCTGGGTTTTTGATTGCTGTCTCCTTATGGATTCTTGCAGCCTGTCAAATTTGTCATTATGCTCTTCTCTAATCTTTTTAATTTCCTCTGTTGTGTGTTCTGCGTTTTGCTTAATATCCTTCCTAATCTCTTGAAGAGTTCTGTATATTAATCTTTTTTATTCTGCCTCCGGTAATTCTAAGAAATTTTCCTCCTCTAGAAAATTTCTATATTCTTTATTTTAGGAGCTTGCTGAAGCCATCATGGATTGCCTCTTTATTGATTTGATATTGACTATTGTCTCTGAGCCATCAATAAGTTGTTATATTTATTTATTTTATGTTTGCTTACTGTGTCCTAGCTTCTTGTTTTGTTTTGATATGCCCAAATAGGCTGCTCGTATGAGCTAGTTTGATTATTGGCACCTTTGAAGCTCTAGTGTCCCGTCACCAGGTGGTTAGATCTGTTACTAGGTATGTGAGCTCAGGAGTTCGCCCACTCCTGTATGGATTCAGCTTAGGTGCCCAAATAAATAGCCACCAGGTATGTGGTGTAGGCTCTCACTTATAGTCCTAGACAGGCGTGGGTGATTGGTGTTAGGCACAGGCATCTGGCTGCAGCATGGGGACACACTGAGCAAGGCAGGGGCTGATGGCTGCCCCCGAGTGTCCAGGAGGAAGGCATGTCCCTGTTCCCTGGAGCACGTAGGTAGGTGGGTTTTGTGGCCAGAATATGAGCAGCTAATGCTGTTGCTTGTAAGGACTGGGGGGCATCTCTTATTCATGGTCCCCTCTTGCGGGTGGTGTGAGTGGAGCCACCAGTCCTCAGACCCCTGATGTGGGTAGGTGAAGACCCTGCTTAATGGGCAGAGCAGTGTCAAAGGTCAAGAACCTGCCACTTCACAGCTGAAACAGTTGACGCTAGAGTTCTGGTATATACCCTGTTGTACTGTGGTAATGAGGGCCTCTCCTGCTGAGATGGGCCCACACATGTCTATGCAGGGGGAAAGGCACTCAAAGTCCATGGATCCCTTATGCCTGTGCCTAAGCAAAGGAGCTGTGCCTACCCTGGATTCCTGGCTTAGGGGAGATGACAGTTTATTTTTTCCCCCTGTTTGTTAATTTGTTCACTCTCCAAGGCAGGGAGAATGGCTCTGGCCATGTGATGGATCCTACTTCCAGCCCAGGGGTCTTGGCAGTTGCTGAAGCCGGTCTGGGACCCAGTGCAGAGCAGGGAGTGGGGAGGTAAATGGGAGAGAGGTTTTTCCCTAAGGGAGTTGTTTTCGATCTGCGCGGTAAGCTGTACACAGGTACTTATCCTTCGTGGAGGGCTGCTTCTCAATGGTTCTGGGTAGCTGTGTAGAGTCTCTGGTGCTGGGTCTCTCCCAGTGCGGAAAACCTGCCTCCCGAGCACGGCTGCTTGCCTGCCTCACCGCTCACCCCTGAGCTGATCAGGCCTGAAGGGCTCAGGCTCTCACCAGGTCAGGTCTGGCAACTGCTTGCTGCTTCTGAACCGTCTCTCCCTCCGCCTGCCACTCAGTCTGGTTCCTCAGCTCTGCCTTTGTTGTTCAGGGATCCTAGATTGCCATATATAATCGAATCACTTGTTTTTTTGGGTCTTTGTTTAAGAGGGTCCACCGGAAGCATGTGACTACTCTGCCATCTTGGGTCTGCCTCTGTGAGACCTGTTTACCAAGTACGATGTTTTAGGATCTGTGAAACTTGGGGATGGTTTCTCAGAAGGGCTAAATTGTATTTTGATTCTTTCAAAGCAGTGAAATAAAAATTTCAGGACACCAAGAGACACATGGGTTCAAGTATTTCACTTTTTATTCTCTTAATAAAAGCAAAGACCAAACACTATTCACCTATTACTCTCAGTCCTCTATCTGAAAGAGGTCATTCAATATCCTGAATGATCTTAGGCCCCAGATATGGCATTATTCCTTTGGTAACTGTGGGTGAGTGAAGAAAGAAGGGTTGCCTTAAACCTTTGCTGGTTCAACTAGGCTACTGTCCCAGCAAAAGGAAAGGAAATTGTGATCCTTTTTATTTTTATAAGGCAGAAATTGGGAATCTGTGATTAAATTCATTCCAATTTCCTTTTGCTTTAGTTTGAGCATAAAGAGCAAGTTTCTCCCTAAACTGTTTTATGGGACACTTAAATATCAAAAGAGTACAGAACTACTAAACAAAAAAGTTCTAATTGAGGGATTAGTAGATGTTACATATTTTCCTTCAGTGCAGAAATGCACCTGTCTTTCAGGAAAGGACTGTCTGACTTAGGCACAATGGTTACTACCTGTTAATTTGTTTTCATAAAGTAAGAGTATTATTATAGGCATGTTAAGGAATTCCAGTGCTTTCCCCAAAGATCTTTCCCATTTACCCCTTGAGTTGACTAATTGGAACAATTAGGAAAGGTTGATTTTTGTTTTTTAATTGCTTTATCGTGCTATAATTCACATACTATATATAAACCACTTTTTTCAAGTGTACAGTTCAGAGGTTTTTAGTATGTTCACAGAGTTGTGCAACTATCACCACAGCCAATTTTAGAACATTTTCATCACCCCCAAAAGGAAACCCATACCCATTAGCAAAAAAACCAAAACTCACTAACATGTAACTGATACATGCTACCACACAAACCTTGAAAACATTGCAGTAAATGAAAGAAACAGTCACAAAATACCATGTATATATGATTCCGTTTATATGAAATGTCCAGAATAGGCAAATCTATAGAGACAGAAAGTGGATTTGTAGTTGCCTAGAGCTTGGAGGGGAAGGGCTTTCGGGGATGGAGGTGGCATAGTAGTTAAGAGTTATGGCTGCTAACCAAAAGGTCGGCAGTTCGAATCCACCAGGCGCTCCTTGGGCACTATGGGGCAGTTCTGCTCTATCTTATAGGGATATCTATACCTATCTATAGGGTTGCTATGAGTTGGAATTGACTCTAGGACAACGGGTTTGGTTTTTTTCTTTTTTATGAATATGCCACATTTTATTTTATCTATTCATCAGTTGATGGACATTTGGGTTGTTTTTACTTTTTGGCCTTTACGAAAAATACTGCTATGAACATTTGTGTACAAATTTTTATGTGGATGCATCTTTTCATTTCTTTGGATATATACCTAGGAGTAGAATTGCTGGGTCATACAGTGACTCTATTTAACCTTTTGAGGGACTGTCAGACTGTTTTCCAAAGCAACTGTACCATTTTACAGTCCCACCAGCAATGCATGAAGGTACCAATTTTTCTGCATTTTGGCCAACACTTGTTATTTTTGACGATAGCCATTTTAGTGTGTGTTAGGTGGTATCTCACTGCAGTTTTGGTTTGCATTTCCCTAATGGCTAGTGATAGGTCGACTTTTAAGATGCAACATACATTGTTCCTTCAAGGCAAAATAAGTCACAGTTCCCAAACTGATCAGTAATTTGGCCTCTTTGTCTTGTATTAATTTTCTATATTGTGTCAAATAAGATTGTTACATTTTAGTTTGATCTAGATTGACAGACGTAATCTGTGAGTTTAGGAGAGTCCCAGTTTATTCAGTCCATCTGGCCAAGGGTAATATTTCTCTTCTTAATTCAAATAGTATGTGCTTAATTTGGTCTCTGTATCCTTGGGTAGCTTAAATGTATACAGTGGCCCATCTGCATTGACAGTATTGTTAGCACACAGTTTCTTCTGTCAGCTGTGCATTTTCAATCACTGGAAGAGTGATCCAGTGTGGCATTACTTCTAGATAAATGCAAGGGATGTAGACATCCCAATTGATCTTGGAAAAGCCAATACATATTTAAGTTGTCCCAGTTGCCTTTATAAGGCGTTAAGACTTGCCATTCTCTTGGCAGATGGATCAGTCTGCATTTCAGTCAGGCCGTGGCACACCAGTGAGAGAGGTGATCCTAATGAAATAGAATCATGATTCTAGTCTCAAACAGGGTTAGGGGAATTATGGTATTAAAGAAGTCAATTAGAGAACTCTTAATTTTAAATGACTTTCGTATATTTTTGATGTCCCCTTTTAGCTATGTATTTAGCAGTTATCATACACTCTTATCCCAATTGAGTCAATAACACAACTCTGTTTATGCTTCCTCTCCTTATAATTTGGAAAGAGTGATTCAGTGTTCTTTATTAGCATTTAATCTGGCTTTGTACTTGTTGAATATGACCTTTATCCCTGTGGTCTAGACTTAATCATTTATTCCTCAGTCTGGACTCAGTCATCTGTACCTATTTCTTAGGTTAATGGGTATGACTCAGTCTGGACTCAGTCATCTGTACCTATTTCTTAGGTTAATGGGTATTATAGCTTCATAATGACATTAACTCTTAAGAAATCTTCATGGCCCTAGAGAGTTAGAGTTAGGCTCCTGACCTGAGGCTTAAGGATTCATTATGGCACTTGAAGGTGATGGGCAAGATGGAAAGTGTGTTTTATATCAAATTTCTCTCAGTTCCAGTTACTGTTGAGTCAGCTCTGATCATGGTGACCCTGTGTGTCAGAGCAGAACTGTGCTCCATAGGGTTTTCAGTGGCTGATTTTTTGGAAATAGATTGCTAGGCCTTTCTTCCAATCAAATTTCTAGTTATTGCCAATTCTTTATTAAAAGACTATTGACAACCTAAGTAAATAGAGATATATATTTTTTCATGAATTAGAAGACTTAATATTAAGAACATATAATTTCCCTCAGTTTGAGCTCAGAAAGAAAACCTGAAAACCCAACTTGTCGGTTGCTGTCACGTCAATTCCGACTCAGAGTTTCCAAGGAATGGCTGGTGGATTCGAACTGCCAACCTTTTGGGTTAGCAGCCAAACGCCTAACCACGGTGCCACTAGGGCTCCAGTTTGAGCTATAGATTCAGTTAAATTAAAATAAAAATTTTGGAATTTGACAAGCTGATTCCAAAATATATGTGGAAAGTGGAAAATTTCAACAATAATAAAAAAATCTCTTGAAGAACAAGGTAGAGGACTTGCCCTAACAGTTCCATGTTACAGCAGCAGTAATTAAGACAGAGTGGTATCAGCTCGGGGATAAATGGAACTTTGGAATGAAATAGACAGTCCAGAAACAGACCCTTGCATATGTGGATCCTCAGTATAACAGTTATATTCCAGATGAGTGAGGAAAGGAAGTGTTTTCTTTGGTTTTGATAACTTTTATTATGCAAAATTTCAAGCATACAGAGAAGTAGGGAGAATAATACAGTATAATGAAACCTCAGATACATGTCATCTAATGTCAACATTTATCATTTATCAATCCCATATCTCCCCCCTCCTAATTTTTTTGAAGCAAATCCCAGATATATCATTATAGGATGGACTTTTTAATAAAAGATGCTGCAATATCATATCAAAACATGAAGTTTGACCACAATCTCATACTTTCAGATGGATTAAAGACTCATTTTTTTAAAATTTTTTTTTATTGTACTTTAGATGAAGGTTTACAAAATAGTGTCTCATTAAACAGTTAGTACACATATTGTTTTATGACATTGGTTAACAACCCCACGACATGTCAACGTTGTCCCTTCTCGACCTTGGTTCCCTATTGTCAGCTTTTCTGTCCCCTCCTGCCTTCTAGTCTTTGGCCTAGGCTGTTGTGCCCTATTAGCCTCATTTTGTTTTATGGGCCTGTCTGATCTTCGGGTGAAGGGTGAACCTCGGGAGTGACCTCATTACTGAGCTAAAAGGGTGTCTGGGGGCCATACTCTCGGGGTTTCTCCAGTCTCTGTTGGGCCAATAAGTTAAAGACCCATTTAAGAAAGGTTTTTAGAAGCCAAAATTAGAGAATATCTTTATGTCCTTGGGGTGGGGAAGGATTCCTTAACAAAAACAAATTGAGGAAACATATTTGTAATCTCTGAAGTTGGGGGAATGGTAGAAAAAGTGATTGAGGAGAGTCACTCACTAATCTTCCAGGGAATGGTAATGTTCTATTTTTTGACCTGCTGGTAGGCATACACGTTTGTTTTATTATTACTCTTTAAATTGTATGTGCTTTCATACATTTTTATATGTATGGTATTTCACAGTAAAATAACAAAAATAAACAGAAATTAAAAAATAGATTTTCATGTCTTCAATATTTTAATTATTTAGTTGGGGGCTGTTTTTTTTGTAAATGTATACTTGTGTGTTTCAAACTCTGATGGTTGGCTTTGGGGAATAATTAACAAGAGTCTTATATTAGAAAATCAGAAATAATTCCATTAATTTTGTTAGGCACTATGATCAGACTTTTCCAATAATTTTTTTTTTGTCTTTAAGACATTGTATTTTTTTATAGTTTTTTTAGTTGTACTTTAGATGAAGGTTTACAGAACAAATTGTTTCTCATTAAACAGTATACGTAGTGTTTTACGATAATGGTTAACAACCCCACGACATGTCAACACTGTCGTTTCTCAACCTTGGGTTCCTTATTACCAGCTTTCCTGTCCCCTCCTGCCTTCTAGTCCTTGTCCCTGGACTGTTGTGTCCCATTAGTCCTGTTTTGATTCATGGGGCTGTCTAATTTTTTTTTTCTCACGATTTTTTTTTTTTAATTGTCCTTCAGATGAAGGCTTACAGAACAAATAGTTTCTCATGAAACAGTAGTACACATATTGTTTTATGACATTGGTTAACAACCCCACAACATGTCAACCCTCTCT